>NC_090239.1:3327156-3564656 GCF_024489055.1 Chanodichthys erythropterus | reverse complement strand
TTTGCTGCCTATCTGAACAAAGCCTGACTGTGACCGTGTGTGTGTGTGTGTGGAGCCATTTGAGGATTGCAGACAGCAGCTTGATCGCACTGCTATGGTGGAACACACTGTTTCTAACCAAAGACACAGGAAAGCCAAATAATTCAGCACATCCCAGAGGAACAACCCTGTGACAGGGAGAGACACACTTACTATGAGAGCAGAGTCTCGGCCCATGGAGATCACTGTCCTGTTTACGGTCCTCAGTAGCTTCTCCATTATGATCTGGACGTGCCACTGCGTCGGACCCTAAAACGACACGCAGAGACACAGATATTTTACACAAATAAATGACTTATCCACACAAGACAACATTATTTATACTCAAATATCTCTGGTGGGTGATATTCAGTGATGAGGGAATTTCATTGAAAGAATTTTTTTTTTTTTTTTTTAACTCTCTATAATCCTGGAAAAAAATGTGTCAAGGTTTCCACAAAAATATTAAGCAGCACAACTGTTTTCAACATTAATAATCAGAAATATTTCTTGAGCAGCAAATCAGCATATTAGAATGATTTCTGAAGGATCATGTGACACTGAAGACTGGAGTAATGATGCTGAAAATTCAGCTTTGATCCGATAAAATTGAAAACAGTTATTTTAAATTGCAATAATATTTCACAATTTTACTGTATTGTTGATCAAATAAATGCAGAGACTTCTTTCAAAAACATAAAAAAAAGACAGACATCAAACTTTTGAACAGTATTGTAGTTTAAAGGTGCAGAGCGTAAATTTTAGTGGCATCTAGCGGTGAGGTTGTGAATTGCAATATAGAGAAGCTACGGTGGCCAACACAGGACAAATATGTTGTCATTTGATATAGCAGAGAGTAGCTAGGCAATCAAACGCACTCTGTAGAGCAGTTTGTCCGTTTAGGGCTGCTGTAGAAACATGCCTGCGCAAAATGGCAACTAAACATATAAAGGGATCCGTGGTGTACGATATAGAAATGGCTCGTTCTAAGGTAATAAAAACATAAAAATGGTTCATTATGTAAGGTCTATATACACCACTGAAATTATCAGTATGTATATTATATTGCATTTCTGTCAATAGATCTTCCTAAAATTACACATTGCACCTTTAATTAGCTTTGGATGAAAACACTGATGGCAATAATTGTGTTGAACTGAGCTAGAAATTTGCTGCAGGGAATCTGTGTGATCGTGGTCTAGCGCTGCCCAGCTGGAGCTGATTTCACCAGTCAAAGATTGATACTAATTTAACAGATATTGAATTAGTCAGTACAGTGAAGTTATTCCTTCAAATTTCACTGCTGTGAAATGAACTGCATCACATCCCATCGCTCTGAGCTGTGTGTGTGTTTGTTAGTGATGATCCTGAAACACTCGCAGCAGATCGTCAATTATTAAACACGCTTTTCCAAGGTCCTCCTCAAAGGATGCAGCTGATCTCCAACCAGCGATGAGAGAGCTCTGTGCTCGACTGTGACGTGAGTATTACACAACACACACGCACAGTTATCAAGTAAACACACACGCTCACACAATGGTTCAAAGGATGCTTCACCCACAGCACCATGAAGTGGGAGAATCAGTGACATACAGATGTGTGTAACGCAGTGTCATTTTAGTGTTACTGAGACACTAGGGTATTAACATTAATTTCAGTATATTATATATATATATATATATATATATTATATATATATATATATATATATATACATATATATATATATATATATATATATATATATATATATTATATATATATATATATATATATATACATATACACACACACACTGAAATTAATGTATCACACACACAGACAATTGTGGAAGTTTTCTACATGCCGGCAGTAACTGATCAAATGAATTAGAAGAGCATTTTAACTGGGCAGATATCCAGAGGCCAATTAACGGCCACAAAACAAGCCAAAAATTCATTAACTGTAATTAAATAAACTCACATCTCTGAGCAGGCCACATACAGGTTATGGAAGTTAAAGGATGGCATGAGATAAACACACATAGATTAGCCAATCAATGGTGTTTCAAACCTGGCACAAGCAGAATTGACTTTTAGACTTTCAGGTAATAATGCATTCAATTTCAGTCTATTTGTCACAAAAAGTTTTTAAAAGACTTGGATTTTCCATTTTGGTGTGAACTACTCCTTTAAGAAGAAGGGAGTGTGAGTTTGTTAGTGTGTTAGTGTGTGAGTGTGTGAGTGTGTGTGCTCACCACGTCCTTCCTGTAAAGCACCTCCAGGATGTTGCTGAGCAGTTGACAGCAGGAGTCCAGCTCTTCATTATTCTCCAGATGAAGTTTGAGCTGCTCCGTCATCAAAGGCAACAGGATCTCTCTGCAGTCTACACACACACACAAAAAAGGTGAAATAATCTCTTAACAACCTGAAGTGACCATACAGCCAGACCTAAAATATAAAATGTTAGCCTACTAACCAACCGAAATGTTTTTGAATAAAAATAAAAATCAATCAATCAAAAAAAGAATATGGAAATACAAAAGTTTTTCAAACCAGAAAATCAAGTTTTAAATAAAAAAAAAAAAAATGCAATGGCATGAAATAAACAATATTTTCAGAATGTGCACTATGTGTAGCATGGTTATTATTATAACCGAAACGTAAAAAAAAAAAACCTCAAAACTGACTAAAACACAACAAAATTACTAAAACTTACTAAATAAATTCTCTAATTCTGCATTAGACAGCAAACACATCTCATACACAAACACAGACTGATATCTGCTGCACAACTACAGTGGAAGAAATCATTTATATGCCACACAAATCAATAAAATAAGAGGGCGTGGCACAGAATCTGTCCGTAAACATGGGAGGCGGGACTTTGTGAGACTGTGTGAGAGCTGAATGAATGTAAATCTGTTTTTCTTCAATGAGGAGTCATTACTGGAGCAAACACACACAGGAACTCCCGCTGGCCTTCCTGAAAGCTCATTTATCATGCTGTTTGGGCCAGTTTAAACTCGTACAAATAAATCCACACTATCCTTTTATGAGAGCATGCACAATACGCTTACGCATTAAATAACTGACCTGCCCGTGAACTTGAGACATTACTTCCCAAGCCAAAATTTAAATCAGGGTCACAGCAGAATAAATCACAGCATCTGACATCAGCAGCGAGCTGTGTGTTTCCTGAGATGAGATGCAACTTCGTATATACACACATATATATACACATATATACACATATATACACATATATACACATATATACACATATATACACATATATACACATATATACACATATATACACATATATACACACACACATACACACACACACACATACACACATACACACATACACACATACACACATACACACATACACACATACACACATACACACATACACACATATATATATATATATATATATATATATATATATATTATATATATATATGTATATATGTATATATGTATATATATATATATATATATATATATATATGTATATGTATATATGTATATATGTATATGTATATATGTATATATATATATATATATATATATATATATATATATATATATATATATATATATATATATATATATGTATATATATATATATGTATATATATATATATATATATATATATATATATATATATATATGTATATATATATATGTGTATATATGTATATGTATATATGTGTATATATATATATGTATATATATATATATATATATATATATATATATATATATATATATATATATATATATATATATATATATATATATATATATATATATATATATATATATATATATGTATATGTATATGTATATATATATATATATATATATATATATATATATATATATATATATATATATATATATATATATACATACATACATACATACATACATACATACATACATATACACATATACACATATATACATATATACACATATATTTATACATATATACACATATAATATACATATATATATATATATAATATAATATATATATATAATATAATATATATATATAATATAATACATACATACATACATACATATATATATATATACATATATACATATATACACATTAAAGAATATATTTTAAAGAATAAATGTAAGGATACAAAAGAAATCAATGCATAGATGCAAAAAATAAATAAATAGATGCATAAATTAATAAATAGATACATTGCATACAAATATATGTATTATATATATATTGCATACATAGATGCATACAAATATAAAAATAATAAACAGATGCATAAATAACTAACTATATAGATGCATGCATACATTGATTAATAGATGCATAAATAAATTAATTAATAAATAGATACATGAATGAATGAATCAATGAATCAATGAATGAATGCACACTAAGTGATAGATTTTATTTTATGAGAGTAGACTTTCCCTTGTTACCTTTCTAAAATGCAAAAGAACAAGACTCGAGCAAGAATGCTGTTTTCACACTCCTGTTCAGTCAGACAGAAAGCACCAGTGATATAAAGAGTATAAAAAGTATTTTTTTGAAGGAGTGAAGGATGATGTTACTCACATTACACGACTGAAAACATTTATCTAGCATACAGGCTACAGGAGTCACCAAAACACTGAAACATTGACTACAGAACCTCTGTAATAAAATTGTGAATAAACAAATAAAAAAATAATAATTAAAAAAAAATAATAATAAACATATGAATGAATTAATAAATAAATGGCAATCATCAGTCAGTGTTTAGAGAAGAGAAGCACACAATCACAGGCTTTATGGGGCTCCATGATTTCATATTGATATGTGGCACCAATTTAAAGACTAGATTTTACATTTTCTGAGAAAATGTGAGTGGTGCTTGGCTTTGGTTCAAATCAGCAACCTCAAGAATGAGTGACAGTAACAGTCATGCTCACTGCCTTGGAAAACAACCATTAAAACCTTATATTAACAAGCTGCCAAACAGAATTCAGAAATTAACATCAGAATAATGCTCATTAGACAGAAATGACACATGAAAACCTCCGGAAACATGTCATTTGCATGAGTCAACAGTCATGTGAAGTTTACATTAGCTAAATCTTTGTTTAGAATAAATCGAAGTTGACAAATCTGTGCTGAAGTACAATGAAACACACACAAACGTGCACAAATACACACTACTCAGAAAAACAACAAGAAGTGACACCAGCCGCGAGCGCGCTCAACACATTTGTTCAGGTTAGACAAGCCCATTTGTGGGTAATTTATTCCAGTGGAGCAGTTGGCACTGGAAACTGTGAGCTGGAGGAGTCAGTGCTCGCAAACGCACTCTGATAGAGGGAGAGACGAGCGGTCCTTCAGCGAGACACGACAAAAAGATCTACAGCTCAACAACTTTTCAAATCTCATTTTCCCACACACTACTGGTGCCAAAAACAGAGTTCGAAAGACCAGCAGCAGCTTTTAAAGCACTGCGACAGAGATAAATAACATTACTGGTATTCCTGCTTCTTAAAAAAAATAAAAAAAAATAAATAAATAAATCAAATATACACATGTAATATTATTTTAAAATATCCAAACAAAATAATTAAATTATTCTTATTTAAAAAATTGCATTTAATTATATAATATGATTATTATAATTATTAATTATGATTATGATTAATTATGATTATATATATTTAAAATATTGCAAATGTTTTTATATATTGTTTTATTTAGTAAGGCCCCAAAGAAGGTACATGGCATATTTACATATATTCCAAAAAAAGAAAAAAGGCAACAAACAGTATTAAGACAACAAAACAATGTGTAAATTCAGTTAGTATTTGGTCTTGTAGAATATAAAGAATTCCCACAGTCATGCGAAACCTGGTATAACCTGAGTTTTACAACTGTGATTTCCAGGCCTAGTTACAGAAATGTATTTAGTGATTATACGTTTTCATATTATCGCTGTCAAACCTTGTATTTCTAAAAACACTGCATCTAGTACAGCTGCATCTGAAGCACTAAGTGCATTGCATTACATTTTCATCAAATTACAGGTTTAAATTTTACTTTAGCTATGTGGTCAATCAGTTTTTTTTTCTGTAATTTGGCCAAAATCTCATGTTATTAAAGATGAAGCTGCAATGCACAGGCTATTTCAAACAGTACTGGCTATGACTCAACAACAAATGCAGGACTAAAACACTCTTCTCCACTCCTCAAATACATAAAACATTAGACTTTATATATAATGTTTTGAGTAAAGAAAGTTACTCAATTCAAATTATTCTAATTCACACAAACAAGTTCTTTACTGTTGCATTGCAAAAAAGCAGGTGTTCCAAATTGTGTGCAGCACTTCATTCACGATAGAGGCGGGTGGAGTTACACGATTTGAAGTTTGAAGATCCAATGGAGTTACAAGGTTTAGTTACAAGCTCTTTTTAATACTTTTCATTGGTTAGGATTTGCAAAACCCACATGCAGGGCTGACCAATAGTAATGATTTATGAAAATAAATAAAAAAAAGAGTAAATCTGGAGATACAATGTTTCTGCCCGACAGCGACGATATACAATATTCTAAGTTATGAACTAAATTCAATTTATCTTGCTGTGTTAAATGCATTAACTGTCAATACAAAGCTTATGTTGCACATGCTCACAGCACAAGGTTATTTATCAAATGATCAGATTATTTACACTTGGAAATTAATCAAATTATCTTACTCTTATCCATGAAATCCTGATTTCTTTATGTTGATCCTTAAGAGAGCGAGTGAGACTGAAGTGCATGAGACAGTGCATGGACATGTGATGAGTGATTTAATTAAGTCAGAACTGGAGACACATCCACAGATAATTACTGCTGAATGACGTGCATCTACTTACAATCTAACCGCAGAGCTGCCATATGTCACTGCTTTAACAATACACTTCACCTATATGCACGCAACACTAACACATTAAATGTGTAAATGTACATTTTCTCTGAATAAACAAACTCAGTTTGACAGAGAAGTGGTGCACATATGACACACACCATCCTTACACACGGCATCACTCATGCAAATTCACAAATATTCATGAGGATTATCTGGATTTCTGCTAGAAATATAGCAATATAGAACTTTTTGCAAACTGCATTAAAATAATGGTATACATGCGTTTTTTGTGTTGTTTTGTTTTGTTTTTACGCTTCTTAAACCAGACATTAATTTAATATAATGAAGTGAATAATGAACCCAAAAAAGAGTTGAAGGTCAGGTCTGATGGGTTGCAGGCAGCAGAGAACAACAAAGCTGAATGCCAATATTAATTGTTCTTTTTATACTAAACTAGTAATCATGCTTTTGTTATGGTTCATGCATTTACAAAGTTGTGGATGGATGGATGGATGGATGGATGGATGGATGGATGGATGGATGGATGGATGATGGATGGATGGAAAAAATTGAAATAAATGAAGATGATTGAAAGAAATTGATGGATGGATAATGGATATATGTATGGATGGATAAATAATTGAAAAGGATGGATGGATGGAAAAACAATTGAAAGAAATGGATGGATGGATAATGGATGGATGGATGGATGGATGGATGGATGGATGGATGGATGGATGGATGGATGGATGGATGGATGGATGGATGGATGGATGGATGGATGGATGGATGGAAAAACAATTGAAACATGGAAAATGGATGGAAAACAATTGAAAGAACTGGAAGGTAGGTGGATGGATGGATGGATGGATGGATGGATGGATGGATGGATGGATGGATGGATGGATGGATGGATGGATGGATGGATAAACAATTGAAATAAATGAAGAGGATGGATGGATGGATGGATGGATGGATGGATGGATGGATGGATGGATGGATGGATGGATGGATGGATGGATGGATGGATGGATGGATGGATGGATGGATGGATCCATCCAATTTCTCAATTTAAAGTTAGGTCAAATTAAAAAGGATCGACCACTTTACTGCAAAAATAAGGCATGTTTTACCCACCCGTCACACACAGCATAAGAACACCATCATACAGCTGGTGTCGGACAGTGACCTTTAGAGAGAATCGGTGTGTGTTTGTGTGTGTACGTACCATGCTGAGTAAACAGGTCGCTGTGAACGATGTCAATCATGCAGTTCAACTTCTGCTTCACCAGACGCCCCAGAGGAACTTTGAGTATAAACTCACTGAACAGCTTACTGGAGAGAGAGAGAGAGAGAAAGACATGGAGGGAGGGTTAACACTGCTTTTAACCGCACAACTACAACTTAGTTAACACTAACAGGTGTCTATGGATGTGTGAGTGTTTGAACATCCCTCTCTTCTAGTCTCCACTTGATGTTGAAGTGACAGCTCATTTCTAAAACATGCTAAGTGCCGTTGGCTATATCCCTCTGTCCTCATATGAATACACACACAGACACAGACACACACACAGACACACACACACACAGACACACACACACACACAGACACACACACACACACAGACACACACACACACACAGACACACACACACACAGACACACACACAGACACACACACAGACACACACACAGACACACACACAGACACACACACACAGACACACACACAGACACACACACAGACACACACACACACACACACAGACACACACACACACACGCCCAGGGCACAACAGGAGAGCAATGGCTCTTTTTGTGGAAAGAACTGGCTCTTGAAGAAAGAAGGATGAGAGTGGTCTGGCAGATGATGACAGAATTCAGAGATGGCCTCGTTCAGCATTTGTTTGGTCTGTGTGTGTGCGTGCGTGCGTGTGTGTGTGTGTGGGGGGGGACCCTCGACCTCTCTGCTGAGCAAACACACTTCTATGACAATGAACTGTGAGCAAACAGCGCAATGCCAACACACTGTGAACTAACCAGGCCTCAAGTAATTTTTCTGCCCTCAATGATAGTGAAAAGTGCAAAACAAATTTCCTGAAGTAGTTTTCCTGAACCGGCCCTTCCATCATTGGTCATTTAAACAGACAGTCCCAAACATGCTATTGCTCAGGATGCTTGGGAGAAAAAAACAGATTCATAATCTCATCTGAAGTCTCACAGTGTCAGTTTTTATACTTTTTGGAATCAACATACAGTACTTCCTTATTTTTTTCTCTGCATATTAAACTGAAAAATCATGAATAAAAATAGATTATGTCCTGCTTGTTTTGCCCAACAGTGTCTTTCACCCACTATTCATAGAAATAGGAAGGAAAGGAAATGGAAAGAGAAAGGTGGAGGAGGAAAACAGGTGGAAAGAGAAAAACAAGAGAAAAAGAAAAGGGGAAAGAGATGAGGATAAGTAAAAGGAATGAAAAAGGAAAAATTGAGTCAAGAAAAGGAAAAATTAAACAGGGAAAAATGGGAAAGGAGAAAGAGAAAGAGAAAGAGAAAGAGAAAGAGAAAGAGAAAGAAAGAAAGGAAAAGAGAAGAGAAAGAGAAAGAGAGAGAGAAAGAGAAAGAGAAAGAAAGAGAAAGAGAAAGAGAAAGAAAAAGAAAAAGAAAAAGAAAGAGAAAGAGAAAGAAAAAAGAGAGAGAAAGAGAAAGAAAATATGATGGAGAGAGTAGGGAAGGGGTAAGGGAAAAAGAAAAGGAAAATATGATGGGGAAAGTGAGCAAAGGAAGGAGAAAAAAGAAATGGGAAAAAAGGGAAATAAAAACAATATTTAAAAGCAGAAAAAGGAAAAGGAAGAGGGAAAAGGAAAAATAAAAAGGGAGTCAAAAAAGGGAAATAAAACAGATATGGAAAGGAAAAGTGAATAGGTAAAGAAAAGGGGAAGAGAAAAATGATTCAAGAAAAGGGAAACAAAATAGATTAGGAAATGCCAAAAGGAAAGGGAAAAGTGAGTCGAGAAAGGGAAAGGAAGAGAATGGAAAAAGCAAGGTTTACTCTCTGGCAGCGCTGGACGTGGTGAAGATAACCGCGGGAGACTGAGGAGACACAGGAGGGCTTGAAATCCTCTTAACCCCATGCAACTCTCCAACACAGAGGAAGAACCACGAGGATTAAAGAACAAGGGATGAAAAGAAGGGAAGAACAGAACGGGGCTTTGCAGAGAGGGAAAAGAATTAGAGTGAGAGGGCACTTCAGTCAGGACACACATGGATCTCTAAGCTCAAGCGTTTATCCGGAACATTTGAGACTAACTAGCTGTTAAATACACCATTAAACTAAATGGATTATAACATTTCAGCATTATATATTGACCATCAACCATCCTGAAATTTAGAAAATGGCATCAGCTGACCACTGGAAAATGAATTATTTGTCTGCGAGTAAATGTAACTTCTTTATATGCATGCACACGGATATTCAACAGCTCTCTCCATCTGAAACATCCATTTATAAAGTAACATCTCAAGCAAAATACAACAACACAAATTACTCAGGGAATCTAACAAGATTCCCGCTGTTGCAAAACGTCTTGTGAAAATGTCACGTCTTGGAAAATTGGTTTGGTGAGGAAAGGCCATGGTCAGCTAAACATCAAATAAGCAGCAGCAGGATTCATGCCGCCATCTCCGTTTGTGTGCGCAGTAAATTTAGCCATTACAAGACCCGCCTAACTCTATTATAATGCCACTCAGGGATGAACGCATTATCCAGACCAACAGACAGGATCGGCGAGTGACCGCCACGTCTCCACGGCAACGGGATCACTTTGTGCTGATTGTGTGTGGAATCTAAAGTGTGTGAGAAATACTTGAGCAGCATCATCACGGTAATGATGACGACGTGCGTGCAAACTCCATCAGGCAGAAAGATGATAATGATGATCAGATCTAGAGTCCGAGTGTCGATCACGAAACTCGCGCGAGGAGCATCAAACTCCTGCGGATCAGATTTAAGAACTCCACTCCTCAGACCTGATTTCATTACGAGCCTCTAAAAGTCACTTAGATGGAGACAGACACATGATGAGAGACACAGGATGAGATGAAACGCATGGGGAGAGAGAGACGGGATGAGGATGAACAGGTAGAATAAAGGAGAGAGAGAGAGACATGAGAAGAAGGATGAAGAGAGAGACATGGGAGACAGGAGAGAGAGACAGGATGAGGATAACATGCTTTTGTTTGTTTGTAAGAGGGAGCATGAGGAAAACACAAAACGGATAAGATGCGGAGAGAGAGAAACAAGACAGGAAGAGTGAGGCAGGATGGGCATCAATATTGTTTAATTCCTTTATTTTTGAGTTTAAAACTCAGAAAGACATGAACTGGAATGTTTATATGAATAATAATAATAATAATAGTAAAAAAAAAAAAAATTCAAATACAATAAAATATAAAATAAAATTATAAAATAATAAAAAATATAATATAAAATTAAAAAAATTTAATTAAATTAAATAACTAAAAATAAGAAATAAAATATAATAATTAACAAAAAATAAACAAAAAATAAAATAAAAATATAAAATAAAATTATAAAATAATATTAAAAAACAAAACAAAACAAAAAACAAAACAAAACAAAAAACAAAACAAAACAAAAAACAAAACAAAACAAAAAACAAAACAAAACAAAACAAAACAAAAAAACAAAACAAAACAAAACAAAACAAAACAAAAAACAAAACAAAACAAAACAAAACAAAACAAAACAAAACAAAACAAAACAAAACAAAACAAAACCAGGGCAAGCATACATTAGTGTTGCACGATATACCAGTACTAGAAAGGTATCGTAATACCCTGCTTTTTAAAACGGTCCGGTTCTTTATTAGTACCGGTACTTTGAGCGCCAGCTGTATTTCCTAATGTGCGACAGCAGGGGGCAGTGTGCATGCAGCGCGCTGCTTCTAAAGCACATTGAAATGTGTGTTTATTGCTCTCAACTGCGGCTTTTATGGTGACGAAACGAGAGGTATGGTTGCTAATACAGGTGCTCTTGCAGACCGTCCACAAATTGTTGAGAAAGCAGATGCACGAAGCGAAATATGGCATTATTTTGCCTACATTGCCAACAGCCAGGGCAAGCCCACGGACATCACAAAGCCCGTCTGCAAAAGATGTTGCAAAATAATGCAAGCGAAGGGAGTCAAAAGCATCTTGCCATCAAACATCCCGATTTGTACAATAATATTAAAAACACTTGAATGTATAAAAAAAGCATAACAGCAAATAATTTACAATTTTATTGAGCATGAAAAAAATAAACATTAAAAATTATATTAAATCTAACTCTAACTTCACGGCAATGAAGCTCAAATCCAGAGTATAGGGTATCGTACCGAAGCCAAAATTTTGGTATCGTGACAACACTAGCATACATACAAGCGTAAATAAATGCAAACCGTGCAGTAGGATGACACCTGCATTGGTAAATTATTTTACAGGAGTGGCTTTGGTGTGATTGAGCTCTTTAATCAGCTTCTATTTTAATTTGTTGCTCATTCTTTGAAAACACCATTAAAACTCCATGAACTCTGCTGCAAAACACTCACTCTTCCTCACATGCATTTTTATTTAATTTTGCCTGTGTGCATCTCTGAATATACTTATATAAGTGTCCTTGAGCTTGGGAAAGGCGCTATATAAATTAAACATATTATATTACTATTATTATTATTTGCTAAAAACAAACAATATCTGAAGACACCACAAGTGTGATGATAAACTCACCTGAGCTCCTTTGGGTCAAAGACCAGTTTCAGATCGTTGACAATAGTTGGGACGTATTTCAGCGCAGCACCCTAGAAATTCACACAAACAATGATCTATTAGTATAATCAATTATCTAAAAAAAAAAAAAAAAAAAAAAATCCATAAAACACATTAAATAGGGGGGAAATCATTTTAACAACAAAATTTTAGTGGATTTTGTTAATTTCTGATGAGCTGTGTTGTGACATCACATTGTTTAAATAACTAGAGTGAATTCAGGATGATTGGGACACATTTTGCCTTTGAGTGTCCATATCAACCTGAATTCACCCTACGTGAAGGTGTCAACACCGTTATTTAATGATTATGAGAAACACTGACTGCTGTGATTTTTATCAATCCATTTCTGCTCAGAGCAAATCCAGCGGTGATGAACGGCATGAGGAGTGTGCTGTCAATGGAAGATGAACCTCATGCAGAGAAGATGGTTATGAAACACAAATACTCTCCTACATCCCGATCAATAAGCAGGGCACAGACGATCAGTGAACACATGCGTTTCCTTCTCCTCTTAACATCACCTGACACCACTGTCAAAACGTTCATCTAGATATCTGAGCAGATCGATCATCATCTGGTCCAAATGACATTTAACAGGAGCTCAATGTGAAATAAATAAACTAAATACAGTTCAAGAATATGAAATAAGTCTGTAAAAAAAGTCAAATAAATAAATAAAAATAAATAAAACAAACCACCAACTAGAATGTGCAATACAATGTCTGTAAAAAATAAATAAAAAATGACTGAATAAATATAAAACAAATGACCAACTAGAAATATTGTGAAACACTGTGCAATGTCCGTAACAAAAGGTTCCTCAAAATGTGAAATATGTCTGTAAAATAAATAAAATATGTTTATCAGAATGTGAAATACAATGTCTAATAAATAAATAAATAGGTTTATTCGAATGTGAAATACAATGTCTGCAATATAGAAATAAATACATTTGATTCATCGAACAAATCATTAAAATCAAATGTCCTTGGTTTTGCTGTCTGATTTAGCAGGAGAAGCTGTCATAGTCAGTCTTGACATCTGTAAATCACAGATGTCACATCTGTCCATCCAAACTCGGTCCTGGAGGGCCATCGTCCTGCAGAGTTTAGCTTCAACCTGCCTGGAAGTTTCTAATATGCCTAATTAGACCTTGATTAGCTGGTTCAGGTGTGTTTAGTTGGGGTTGGAGCTAAACCCTGCAGGACAGTGGCCCTCAAGGACTGAGTTCGGACACCCCTGATGTAAAGCACCACTACACAAGCAGATTTTAGCAGAATTTGGTTGAATGGGAATGTTCAGGGGATTGTTTTAGATCTGTTTGGTTGTTCCAGTATTGACAAGGATATTGATCTACGTAACCTCAAGTAGGATGTGTTCTTTCAGATTACAGAACAATTTTCTTATCACCCGATCAGATTTCAGGGTTGGGTTAGGAGTGGGGGCTGGTTTGCATGGGTAGTTTCAGTTATCTTGGACAGTGTTTGACAGGAATCATGTTCCAGGTCCAACAACAAATTTCAACTGAGGAAACTTGCTTAACAAAAATCAACATGTGAAAGCTTTAAAATCTTGTTCAAGAAAAGAAACAACTTACAGCTTCTTTCTAAAGTAGGCCCGCTGATATTCAGCTGATAAATGTCTGATTTTATTCTAGTCACACTTGAAAATGTGGTCCTGAGAGTATACAGATCTGGATATAAAGCGGCTGCTTCCTGTTTGATCATCATTGTGTCAAATTTTGACATACTTTGAAATAATTTAAAAGAAAAAAGACAGTCTGAAAGAACTGTGAACATTTGAGTCAACAGAGGCAGTGATGGATGGGATATGAAGTTTCCTATTTAATAAATATTCTCTTCCCAGCAGCCCACAGAGCTTCTGATTTAACCTGAGAGTTTGCTAAGAGATGGAAAAGGTCTTGGAGTTCAAGTGTTTACTAAAATAAAAATAAAAAAGTGAATATCTGGGGTTGTAACTCACATTTGATTTGCTTTTGAAACTTTACGATTACGAGTTTTACAGCAATACATTCACAGGTAGTCTGGCACTGCGCTGAAACATACTGCACCAGCCGAACACATTTAAAGAAGCCTTACGGACACGTTCACAAAACTTGACAATACGGAAATAAAACTTCTGGACTATAATGGTAACTGACAGTTATATTTATGTTATGTTATGGATAAGAACGGATAATATGGATAAAGAAAAAACAGCGAAATTAAATTAATTAATAAATTAATTATTTTTTTTAAAAAATGGAAATCAGTCCAAAAATCTACATTATCTAAATCATTTTACACATAATATTAAAATACATTTTACATAGAATCAGAAACAATAGATTATTAAAATTTAGTAGAAACTAAAGCATCACAGACTGGATTTGTTATAAATAAAAACTAAATATATATTTGTTTATTTTGTTAATTTGTTTATTTAGTTCTTATTTATATCAAATCCAGTTTTTGGCTCCTACTAAAACATCACAACTAAATAACAATGTTTAGAAATAAACATGAAAAAATATATATAAACAAACAGATTGGCGCAGGGCTACCTCTTTGAAAACTAGCTATGCAAAACTATGTCACACTTGGCACAAATTATGCCAAATTTCTTGACTGACAGTGATGCATCAATTTTGAATATATGGATGTGCAAATTAATTTTGAAAGCTACAAAAAGGAATTTTCAGTGAGTAATGATCTCATCTGATCTCATTACAGTGAGTAATTTTCCTCACATAAGCTATAATATATATATATATATTTTATATGTATATGTATATATACATATATTTTATATGTATATGTATGTATATATAATATAATATATATATATATATATATATATATATATATATATATATATATATATATATATATATATATATATATAATATATATATATATATATAATATAATATAATATATATATATATAAAATATAATATATATATATATAATATATAAAATATAATATATATATATATATATAATATATAAAATATAATATATAATATATATATAAAATATAATATATAATATATATATATAATATATAAATAAAATATAATATATAATATATAAATAAAATATAATATATAATATATAAATAAAATATAATATATATATATATATATATATATATATATATATATATATATATATATATATAAAATATAAAATATAAAATATAAAATATAATATATATATATATATATATATATATATATATATATATATATATATATATATATACATATATATATATATATATACACACATATACATATATACATATATACATATATAGTGGTGTGAGTTTGGGGCGGGGCTAATTGTTTAAACAACCAATAGCAGGCTAGGGGAACTATGGAAAACCTGTTTGAAAACAGTCATTATTTTCAAATCCTTTTGTTAACACTAGAGGTCAACAGTTTGTTAACAACAGAGGTCAACAAATGACACACTTCACCTTAATTTCCCTCCAAACCCACACTGCAAAGCAGTGAAAAACAAACTAACCCAATACGTGCAGTAAAACAGACTTAAACAAGCTCAAACTGTCGGAAAATAGTGTGAGCCCATGTGAACACAATGTACTTCAAGTTGTCATGCCATTTCACTCACGCCGTCTCTTGCTTTCCTGTTGCAACAATGCCAGCAGAGAGGAAAGCGCATTCCTTCCCCTGTTGTTTCACAAGTGCATCTTACTAACATAAATTTTTGACTTTCTGACAAAACCACTAAGATCTCGGCCACCGGCACACCTGCATCGCTCCAGGCTGACTCACAACCCGTCCAGAGGGCCTGATCCATTGTGTCGGTGTTGTGCGTTAGACCAGAGGTGCGTTAATGCAAAAAAGGAAGTGACAGTAAAGGTCAAGGACAAAACACAAAAAGCACACAAACAGAGGAGGAGGAGCGGAGAAACAGATGGAACGAGAGGAGGAGATATAGAGTACCTTGAGGAGAAGCTAAAGAGGGCGAACCCAGAGCCACAGTGGACAGAGGAGATGGTCAGGTGACGAGAGAGACACACACAAACACACACTTCAACAGATGAAAGACAGAAACATCAATATTTATGCCTATTTATGTAGATTGTGATCGGTTAAATTTTAAGGGTTAGGGTTTAAGTAAGTTTCTTCTGTTCAACAAGGCTGCATTTGTTTGATCAATAAAGCAGTAAAACATTAATATTGGGAAATAGTTATAATGTAATAACTATTTTCTATGCGAATATATTTCAAAATGTTATTCCTGTGATTTTCAGTAGCATTACTCCAGTCTTCAGTGTCACTTGATGCTTCAGAAATCAGTCTAATATGTTGAGGTTGATTTTGAAACATTTCTGATAATCATCAATGATGAAAACAGTTGTGTTGCTTCATATTTGTGTGGAAACCAGGATAATTCCAGAATTCTTTGATGAATAGAAAGTTGACAAAAATATTTTGTAACATAAAATTGATCAAAAGTGTAAATAAAGACATTTATAATCAGGGGTGCACATATCTGGTGAACAATTTTTGGGAACACGTTTACTTACTGGAGTAGGATTTTTCAATCATTATGAAAAATGTGTTCAATAATTATTAGGAGTGCAACGGACCGCAGTTAATCCGTGATCCATACGGACCAGGCCGCACGGTTCAGCACGCATATGATTTGTGGATTAACTACTAAGTTTAACCATAGTAGAGTGAAAGTTTATCATTTGGATGTATTTTTTCTTGCCAATTTACACATTTAAACGTGGAAGAAGAGGCACTGTTACCTGTGCACACAGTCGCACACACCCGAAGAGAGAGAGAGAGGCATGTTTCAGACAGCGCTCGAACATTTAATTAATTCCTCTTTCTCATTTACTTGCGCTTGAACGGACATATACTCACAAAATCCATGTCAATATACCAGTCTTGGCAAGTATTCTCTCGGTTATGTCATAAGTGAACAGTTGAGAAAGAAACCCAATGTGTGTCAGTATATCGGTCCGTGCATTCCGTCTTAAAGTGACAGTAACCTAATTTTCCTGCTATTGTCTGTCATTAATGTTAATAAAAAAAAAGTACAGCTTTAACAAAGATGAACCTATATTTCATTTCTAAAGTGAACAAATAGTGTTATTTTACATTTATGCAGTTGTAGGATAAGTATGCTGCGTAAAGTGTGAGTACAAAGCAGCATCTCCAGGTGCTCCCTTGAGAACTAGACCAAAAAAAAGTTGTGTGCACCCCTTTTTATAATGTAATTAAAAGCATAATTTCTTTAAAAAATAAATAAATAAATAAAAAAATATTGACCCCCAAACTTTTGAACAGTAGTGTATTTACACTATTCATCCACAAGTTATCTAAATCCATATAAATTCATATTTTGTGAGGAACAGAAAAAAATTGTTATTTACTAAGAATGTTGTTCATTACAGCACTCAAATCTCAAATACCCAATTATGCCGCATAAAGACATGTATCAGATATATATGATATATGTCACTAGATTTTCTAAATTTAACCAAGTTAGTGGCATCAAATCTATGAAAAGTATTGAGTTAAAGGTGCTACAGAGGATCTTTTCGTCGACTGAAAAACCAAAGACTGTTAGTAAGTTTCGAGGGAACGCCTCCCAAAACTCGTGCACGAGTAATGGAACACGAGTGTTTGTTTACCACCAGGCTTCGCTGTGTCGTGTTAGTGGATTCATTATGTCGGACTCACCGCAGGTAACTCGTAATCTGCAGTTGTTACACCTGTCTCCTGACAAAAACATTGCATGCGGCGCCTGTAGAGTGTGGAAAGTTACTGGAGCTCGCCGCCGCGCACGTCTTTCACAAGGAACGTCATGGCAGTGATTGACAAGCCAGAGGGCAATCATCGATCATCGCGTAAACAATTGGCTGATGTTTTTAAGGCCCTACCTCGTGCACAGATGATGTATATTAATATTATTACTTTCAGTGCACCTAATAAATAGTCTTTTATCAGTTAGTAAAGACAGTTTCAAGTAATATTGCAAAAATGTATAAAACAAAACATCCTCTGCAGCACCTTTAAGACATATATTCTATTACTTCTTGTCTAATAACTTATGTCTGTGAAATTCAGTATTTATTACTGTCAGGGACACACACATTCTGTCCCTAATTAGCACATAAATAGTAAAACTATAGTTTGATTTCTCTTAAGTATCAGTTCCTCTGTATGCAAAACTATGTCATGCTTAGCAAGCCTATGCCAAATTTCATTGGTTTCCACGCCTCTTAACTGATAGTGATGCATCAATTTTGGATATATGGATGTGCAAATGAATTTTGAAGAGGATTTTCAGTAAGTAATGATTTAAATTTCAGATTTTTCCTCACAGAATCTATATATACACTCAAAAAATGGTGTGAGTTTAGGGTTTAGTTTAAACGACTAATAGCAGGTTTGAAAACCTGTTTGAAAACAGTCATTATTTTCAAACACTAAAGGTGAACAAATGACACTTCATAAGACTGGAAATGCAGCGCACATCTGGTAGTTATATGGTCTACTGTTATGATGTTGCTATGTCATTTGTAAGCCTTCATTGTATGTAAAAGAGCAGCGTGAACATTCTTAGAAACATCTTTTGTGTAAAATAATGTCACACAAAGAACGACAGATGTGTAAATGACTAAACTTTCATTTTTGCTTAACTTTTTGCTCTACTAATACAGCATTTAAATGTTCAGCTCATCAGAAACCGGTTCCTAAAGCGGCCTCACCTTCACCCCGCCGGTCCCCTCAGCACTGCTGTTCATCATGGCGTTAAAAGAAGCAAAGAGATTCCTTAGGGACTCCATGAAATCACTCTCGCCTTTGTTCTCGTAGAGCCTGAAGGAAAGCACACAAACAGCAGATGATCAGGGGCTTGGGCAGCGAGAATCATTTCATCTAAATCATCAGAGAGGCAACAGACTGGTCTACATGTGTTTGGTATGCAAATCCATGACATCAAACTAGCCGAAGCCATACAAATCCACATCAAAAACAATGTATCAAACTCCACACACACACACCCACCTGTTCACTGGCACCTCTAAACTAGCTCCTGATTACAGGCCGATCAGACTGATGAATTGCTCCGTAATCTAGTTTGAAGGGCAGAGAGCTGACGGGCCTTTTCGGCATCGCTCCAAAAATCCACACAAACACCAGGAGAATTCCCATGTTCACGCATTCATTATACGCGGCCTTTGCTGATGTACCTGACTTTCTGTGCTCTCAAGTCAGACATTCTCACCCTCATCCAGAGCATTTACATAACACACTTAACTAATGGCCCGTCAAATATATTGAAATATTCTTCACGCTCCAGTTGATCATTAATTATTTTGAAGTGCTTTATACCCATAAATTACAACCATACAAGGGACATATAGTAGAATTCCCTTAATATTATTTTTTTAAAAAGTTTAAGAACAATCTCATGAAAAATAAATAATAAATAAATAAATAATTATAATTATGTATATATTAATACACACACATGCATGTATATATTTAACAAAAAAAAAAAATATATATATATATATGGCATTATTTTGCTTACAATGCAAGCCCACGGACACCACAAAGCCCGTCTGCAAAAAACGCAAGCGAAGGGAGCCAACACATCCAACTTGGCAAAGCATCTTGCCGACAAACATCCCGATTTGTACAAAGAATTTAAAGAGCGACAGGTTAGTGAATGTGATACCAGCATTATATTTATGCTCTCAAACATTAAATGAGTGTTTTTATTTTTTTTTATTTTACTCGTGCAAGCAGTACTCCGCAAAGAGGTGTATTATTGAGTCTAAGTTTAATAAGTGATTTTTGGTTGCAAAAATAAAATTAATTTAAAAATACATAAATATGTGAAGGCTACGGTTATTTTAAACCAATTTATGCTTGAACATTGCTCTAATTATTTATAGTAATCTAATATTTACAATAAACACCTATATGTATTAAAAAAAACGGAAAAAAGCATAACAGCAAATAATTTACAATTTTATTGAGCATGAAAATAATAAACATTAAAAATTATATTAAAGCTAACTCTATCTTCATGGCAATGAAGCTCAAATCCAGCATTATCAGCTGCACACTGGTGAAGAAAGAAGTTCTGTCATATGTTATTTATTTACTTTTCCTGCTGTTTTAGGTTTTTGCCATAGTATCGTTTAAGTATCGGTATCGTGATATTTAAGTTGGGTATCGTATCGAAGTCAAAATTTTGGTATCGTTACAACACTACAGCACACACACATATTATATAAACAACCTTCTATTTTGGATGTGATTAATCGTGATTAATCGTTTGACAGCCCTAAAATAATAAATAAATTAAATTAGGGTTTTTCTCTTCTTTTTAATGCAGATTTCAATCAACTTATGCTTTAAAAGGGTTATAAGAATCAGATGAATGAAATGCTGAACAGGGCTGTAGCAAACATTGAAATTGATGAATATTTGATGAAACTTCATAATCGATGCAGTTTTCTGGTCTGACACCAATAGCTACTCAATCGTATCATAAGAATTTAATTTTTGTCATATTTCTCATCATATTTATTGCAGTCTAAAGCCCTGTCTAGCGGATCTCCGACTATAAGACGTGTGCGGTCGGGTTTGGCATGAATTCATGAACACCAGGAGCAGGTTAAGTCTGTGAGTGAGAACCAAAGTAAATCAGATCAGACTGTCCTCATTAGTGTCTTTCACAGAGGTCTGTGGTGTCAGGTGCTCTGAATGTTCAGGTAGTTAAGAGACCGAGATCCTCTCCTCAGACGGGCCTGAGAGACACCATCATATACTTCACCCTCAGACAACAAGCTAATCACCAGAGCTGAACTTAATTTAGCCTGAGTCATTACTCAACATGTCCTCCATCTCCCTAAATCAGCACCGCTACCCATTCCACTTCCTGCCTGCCTCAAACACATCCTCTATCCGTCAGGAAACAAGGGCACTTCAGTCTGATAAAGGTGTGGCATTTCAGATCAGCCCATTAAATCAAACTGTCACATTTCTTAGCCTTAACTGCAGCTTATTGGCTGGGAAGCCAATTTTACGAAGGAGGAAATAAAACAAAGTTTGAGTATATGTTCAATATGCCATTTATTATTTTTTGCCACTTATATTTTATCATAACATATCAATTAATAAAATCATTATATTTCTTAATGGCCACCAATGGAAATTATGCTCCTAGTATTTACTACTAAAGCTAGTTTGGGTGTGATACACTTAAAATTAAAATTTAGGATGAACAAAAGAAAACAGGAGATATGAACGTGTAGGAAGAACGTACTGGTTGAAGAGAACCCGGGACCTCACGATGAATTTGAAGATGTAATCCAAAGCCTTCAGAGCTTTCAGCAGCTGCTCCGCAAGCTTCTCCGCATTATCCACATAGTTCTTCAGGACTTTTGTCAGCTTTCTGAAAAAAATATCCACACACACAGTGTTACAAATAAAAACAAAGCACACAATAACACAGACAGAGCAGCATGAAAGCATCGCTTTAGTTCCCACTCACGTGTAAGCAAGGGTGGCGCTGAAGTGCTTACGGATGTAGGTCTCCAGAACCGGATTGAAATGATGGAACTTCCTGTCTGCGATCAGTCCAATTATGAAGACCTTTCAGAACCAGAAGAAGAAAGATGAAAGATAGGTATATGTATATGTATGTATTATATATGTATTATATATGTATTATATAAACTTAAATTATATTAAATATTTGAAAAATAACAATTGGCTTTAATATAAATGAATTATTATTAAATATTTTTAAAAAATGAATGTTATTAATATAATATAATATAATATAATATAATTAATATAATATAATTAATATATAATATAATATAATTAATATATAATATAATATAATATAATATAATATAATATAATATAATATAATATAATATAATATAATATAATATAATATAATATAATTAATATAATATAATTAATATAATATATAATATAATATAGCCTTTCAAAACTAAAATATTAATTGTTAATACTTCTCAGCACTTTATTATCATTATCAATTCTAAAAGTTGTGTTTCCTAATCAATGTGATATTTAAAACAAAAATCCAAAAATGGCATCCATACTTTTTTTGAGTTTGTGCATATTTGAAGCAACAGACCATGACAATCTTACCAGAGCATCAAACACAAGAGTATCAAACGTTTCACTGTCCGAGTTCTCCATCATAATGTTGAAGAGGGCATCCAAAGTGTCCTGCAGAAACTAAACACACACACACACAGAGACAGATTACAAGATGAAATTGACCGTCACAGTATGGTGTGTGTCTGTGTTTCTGTGATTTTAAAAGCTCTGGAACATTTACTGAAAGAGAGGAAATGTGAAAAGCTGTCAGCTTCATGGACTTTCAATCTAAACCACATGCTGTCCACTTTAATGTCTGCTGTCATTCAGTTGATGCTCAATGACAATCGACCAAGGACATCATGGCAGGAAGAGAATTACAGCTCCAATCGAGCTATATATAGGTGCATATATGTGCCTACAGTTCAAACACTCAAACATGTTCATTCACTCTGATTGCTTTCTTTTCTGAATGCATCATCATTTTATCCAAGTAATATCTATATTATTTTTCAAAGTCATAGAGCATTTAGAAAATGGCATGTTCTCAGTGAAACAGTCATAATAAATCAAGGTTATACTTTAAAGAAAATTATATAGTTGTGACTGGTTCTCTGTCCATATAGGTAGCTGGATTATTATATTAATTTTCAATAAAAATGAGAAAATACTAGATGGACAAAGGTAAAAATGGGGATAAAAATGCAATTAAATAAATAAATATTTACCTGACTGCATGATGCAAGCAAATCACCAACCAAAAGTGACGATTGTCTGAATTCAAAAAACTATTTATTTGAATCATTAGTAGGGGTGTAACGATACGTTCAGGTCACGATACGGTACATATCTCGATACGGAGTTCACGATACGATACGTGTCACGATATTTTGAACAAAATGAAACTGAAATTCAAACAAGATTTATTAAAAAAAACATGAACAAATTTCAATAATTTTCCTTGTTGTACATACAAGATCACATTTCAATAAAATAAATAAATATACAATTTTAATAAAAACCTTCTGTATTCAAATTAACAGTTGAATAGGGCTGTCTGTCACTGAAAAAAAAATGTTAAATTTAACATGAACTTAGAATTATGAATAGGGGCCGTTCACATATCGTGTCTAAAAACGCGTGGAAGGCGCGGCCGCACTGCTTCTCCTTCTTTCCAAAGCGCTTGCTATCCCGTGGCGTCGGTCGTTGCTATGCAACCTTGAACTGAGCTCTCCAAGAGCATCAGGATGTTTCTGCAAAGGACAAATGATTTCTAGCCCTTGCATTAGTTTTACTATGAGATATATTGATGGAGATAAGATATAAAAACCACCATGTACAGCTATGATCAGCTGTTCGGCTGAGCTTTTGATGTTTTGTTACGGAAAGGCCATAGCTGATCGGTTGATTCTTGTCACACGACCTGCTGTGCGCTTGCGGCATTCTGAGAAGTTGAGAATTGCATGTGCGTCGATCCCATTATGAGCGCGCCTGCCGCGCGGCTACATTTGAAAATAATAACTGACTTGCACCTGGAAAAGACACAATATGTGAACGGCCCCACAGAACTTCTTAAAGCAAAGCATCGCAAGCGTCTTTTGCTTTTCTGTGAGCACAGCTGTTGCTGTGCACTGCGGTGAAAGAAAGCCACGACTTTTCTCACGCAACCATGCAAGAGACTGACATGAGAAACGTTTAAACCTGCTTGCAAGATTCAATGTGTGCCCGAAACACTTACTGAACTAGAGCTGATTGAGACACACCATCTACGATAAATCGTTACACATCTAATACTTATAGTAATTTAAAAATGTGGTAGCATTGGATCTGGACAGGAAGGATAACTCTGGGAGTTGGAAGGGGTGTGTTGCGATTCTGCCTTCTCACATCGCGATACAGGTTCGTGGACCTGCGTATCGCGATTTCGGTTTCATATCGCATATCGTTACAGCCCTAATCATTAGTGGAAAAACACCACTAACGTACAAAACCTTTATAATATTTGTTATTTCATGTACTTTGCCTGAGAACAAAATATATAAGCAAGCAATGTGTATTATATGGCATTATGAAAACAGGTTTCTAGAAAGTGTTTTCAGGGATCTTTTTATAAGCACGATGTAAACACAATTGCACAGACAGTGCAGTAACATATTCAGTGTGAAAACATTTCAATGCTGAAATTCTCTGAGCATGAGTGTTTGTGTTTTTAGAGCAGTGTTTGGCACATCTGCTGCATGGCCTTTAGTTACAATCACTGCAAAGAGAGGAAGAATGTGCCCTTGAGGAGAATAAATAAACGCTCACACTAACAGCACTGAAGGCGCCGCATATATTCAGGACAGAACAAGTCGCAACAGATACAGGACATCGAAAGTCTATAACACTCATAAATCTGTCTTCAGTCTGAGATGAGATTCGGCATGTTAAAGATGCCACTGCTCACATAAGGTGTACACATAACTCAGAAAGCAATCCCAAAAAAAAAAAAGTGCAGGGGTTGGACGGATGAAAAGGACAGAGAGATGCTTCATGGTGCAGGTAACAGATGATAGTATAACATGAACACCCTCTCATAAAGTTCTTTGGTAACCCTTTACAGTAAGATCTCATTTATTAACATTATGAACTAACAATAAGCAATACATTTGTTTATTTATTAATCTATATTAAAAGGTTAAAATTACAGCTGTTCATTGTTTGTTCACAGTGCTTTTATGATAACGAGAGAAAGAAAGACGTCCCTTAATGTTTCCAGCAGGCGTCCCACTCAACATGATTATATACTTTCCTCACGCTGTGTGCTAAAACACCTTCCTATAACTGCCAAGTCTGAAATTGAATTTCTGCGGACAGTATGGACATGCCGCATTAAAACTGTGAGAACGATGTAATAATGCTGCACAATCGTCTTTGTGCTGCTGACAGGAGTTTCTTCAAAATCCACCCAATGGCATGGATCACTCACTTCACTATAAATGCACTGAAGAAAACATCTGTGGGAATGATTCAAGGACACTACAACATTTAAGAAAAAACGTTTACGCCTGGTTTAATTATTGTCTGCCATTTGAAGGATGAAACCTTCTGCCAGAACATCCTAAGAGGAGAAGGAACTTTGGGAAAACATTAAAACAAATAAATAAAATAATGATTTTATATATGTGCTACCTAATGAAATGCCTAATGTTAACCAACTGAACTTTATTGAAAAGCATTACCAAATGAAAATGAAACCGCATTCATAATCCATTTGCACATGCATTAAGAAAGTAAACCGGTGATCTGCAGTCTCAAACACCTGACACTATCGTTCCGGCTGGACGTTTTACATTTATGTGGCAGAGACATGGCAGAAAGGCTGCAAAATATGTTACAGGGAGGTTGAGGGGACATTTACAGCACAGAACGTCTCTGCCTCCATCTTTCTCTCTCTCAGCCGCTGACAGCTCGAGTGTGTTTGCCTTCACAGCGGCAAGAGAAATCACAATGCCTTCAGGAGCAAACTGGCACATAAACACATGATCCGTGAGGGAAAAGTCACGGAAATCAACAGGAGCTCTGTCCTATTTTAGAGGGGTTTTAAATCATAATCTACATAACCTTAGTCAAGAGAATATAACACTCTAAACGGCTTATATAGTATTTAAGTACTATTTATTAACAAAATCACTCTATTTTGAAAGTGGAGTTCTAACAATAACCAGTCAGTAAATAGGTTGATATAAATCTCACCAGCCATAAGGTTAGTACCAGGGTTAATCCAACAAATTGTTTATTTGAAATGATTTTTGAATGATCTAAAAATTAAACACATTTTTATTTTATTCATTATTTTATTTTATTTATCTTTTATTTATTCTTTTTCTATTGTATATTTTAATTTATTTCCTTGAATTTGAATGGAAATCACAATTGAAACATTACCTGATATACTTCTAGGTTTAACATGACTATGAAAATTTGATGTACAAGACTTGGACCTGATAGTAATGACTTGACTTGATTGATTGATTGATTGATTGATTGATTGATTGATTGATTGATTGATTGATTGATTGATTGATTGAGTGATTGAGTGATTGAGTGATTGAGTGATTGAGTGATTGAGTGATTGATTGAGTGATTGAGTGATTGAGTGATTGAGTGAGTGTGTGAGTGACTTGAACTTGAACTCGAACTCAAGGCAGATCCATCTGGACCTTCACCTCACTCAAGGCCACCACAAGACCTCCAGAGATGACCTACAACTTCACAATGGTCTCACAGACAACAAGAGAGACGACCCTACGCTGAAGCCCCACCCCAGCGCCATCCACCCGGGCCGCCCCAGGAGACACCGACCTACGACCTAGGTAGTGTCACGACAGCAGCCACCCTCATCATCCACTCATGAACTCTCCTCCAGTGATGTGGGGGAAATTAAACGACTGCTAAGTCTCCTGTGCAACAAAATGTTAAACTGAAACGCACAAAATCTATTTAAACCACAGCTGATGAAATAATCTTTAGAATTGTTTAATTAACATTCACAACACAATGATTATTATCATTATTATTTGATTTGTTTATATATTTAAATAATTATTCACAAAGATTTATTTTCAACTTAACCAGTTTTACTACTGTTATACATATTTTAATATTACTATTACTTTCTTTTTGAATATTTAATTTTACTCAATTAACACTCACAACACAATGATTAAAAAAATGTGATTTATTATTATTTGTCTATTTTATTCATTATTCATATTTAAGATTTATTTTCAACTGAATCAGTTTTACTACTGTTATACTTCCTCTACTGTTACTATTACTTAACTTATTTTATTTTTTAAATTTTTTTAATTTAATTTTTTTAATTTAATTTAATTTAATTTAATTTAATTTAATTTAATTTAATTTAATTTAATTTAATTTAATTTAATTTAATTTAATTTAATTTAATTTAATTTAATTTAAATTAAATTAAATTAATTTAATTTTAATTTTAATTTAATTTAGGTTCTTGGTTTTGCCTTCAGATAAACAGCAGTATTTTAATCTCTGATCATATAAAATGTTAAACATTAACTTTTGGAATATTCAGGGTTTGTGCTCTAAAACATTTGGATTAAAAAGCACAAACACAGATTTCTTGAATAGCATCAGAAACTGACATATTAGTTTTAATTGAAACATGGTATAGATCAGATGTGTCCACTCAGTGTCCTGCAGGTTACTCTGAAATCATAGTGCCCTCATGGAAACTCAACTCAATACATCGTGGCAGAGATTCTGGAGGTTTAGTTATATGGATAAAAAATGATCTTGCCCCTTTTACATCACCAGTACAGCAAGGCAAAAACCACATATGGTTAAAATTGGATAAAAACTTTGGAATCCTGGATAAAGACCTTTTTATCTGTGGAATTTACATTCCTCCATCAGATTCTCCATACTACGACGATGAAATATTTCACACTTTACAGGGAGAAATTTATCAATATCAAACTCAGGGGAAAATTTTACTATGTGGAGATTTAAATGCTCAAACTGGCTTAGAACCAGATTACATTGATAATTCAGGAAATAAACATCTGTTCACACAAATACCCCAAGACCTCTTTAATACCCTACCTAGAAGAAATAACCAGGATACTGGAGTTAATAGACATGGGAAGGAGATAGCTCACCTTTGTCAAACTTTAGGCCTTTATATCCTGAATGGTAGAATCAAAGAAGATTCCTGTGGACACTTTACCTATGGCTCAAATCTTGGGAGCAGTGTTGTAGATTATGCCATATCAAATATAATCCCATCCTATTCCAGTGCGTTTACCATCAAAGCTCAGTCACCCTTGTCTGATCACAGCCAGATCATTGTTTCCATTAAGGGTGAAAACATCAAACCAAGAGAAATACATAAAAAGCCAATTCATCTATATAAACTTAACACATCATATAGATGGACTCATAGCACTGCTGAAACATATCAGCGTGATAAACTCAGATGAAATAGTCAATTCCATAACATTGTTTAGCAATTCAACATTTGATATTAATCGGAAGGGAATTGATTTAGCAATTAAACATATTAATGACTTTTTGAAAATATAGCAAAAAAAGGTAATTTAAATAAAATGAAACAAAAAAGCACTAAACAAAAACCTTCTGAAAAATGGTTTGACCATGAATGTAAAACCATTAGACAAGAGTTACGATTCATTTCAAATCAAAAACACAAAGATCCAGTCAACACTGAGTTGCGCTTAAAACATTCAGAACTTCTGAAACAATACAAAAACACACAGACAGAAGAAACTGGATTATTATAACAACACGCTTCAAAAGATTGAAAACACAATTGATCAGGGCCAGTTCTGGAGCATGTGGAACAGTTTGAACACCACAAAGCCACAAGAACCAGCCATACAAGATGGTCAAATTTGGAAAGATTATTTCGAGAACCTCTATAGCCATCAAACTGACCCTTTAAATAATCCCAACCAATTAAAAGTCCTTGAAAAATTGAACGTTCTTGAGTCATGCATCAAAAACAACCAAAATCCACTAGATTATCCAATAACCCAACAAGAACTTAGTGGAAAGCTGAAATCTCTCAAATCTAATAAATCCTGTGGCCCTGACAAAATAAAAAATGAGATGCTAAAAAACAGCTCTCCTGAACTTCAGAATGCATTGCTCAAACTCTTGAACTTGATTCTGAATTCAGGTGTTTTTCCAGAGGTCTGGAATACAGGGCTCATTTCTCCCATCTTTAAAAGTGGAGACAAAACAGACCCTAATAACTACAGAGGAATCTGTGTAACCAGTAATTTGGGAAAAGTATTTTGTTCTATAATTAACTCTCGGATTTCATTTTTCTTAAAGCAGCACAATGTCATCAGCAAATCTCAAATTGGCTTCCTCCCCAAACATCGAACCACTGATCATATTCACACACTACACACATTAATAAACAAACATGTACACCAAAAGAAAGATGGAAACATATTTGCATGCTTCGTAGATTTCAAGAAAGCTTTTGACTCCATTTGGCATAAAGGATTGTTTTATAAGATCATTCAAAGTGGTATTGGGGGCAAAATATATGACTTAATTAAAAACATGTATAACCAAAATAAATGTGCAGTAAAAATAGGTCATCAGAGAACAGAATATTTTTCCCAAGAGCGAGGGGTCAGACAAGGCTGCTGCCTCAGCCCAACTTTATTTAACATTTATATTAATGAATTGGCAGATCTACTGGACCAGTCAGAAAGTCCAGGACTACAACTATTTGACACAGAAGTCAAATATTTACTTATTACTAATTCTATCTAAAACGGCGGAAGGTCTCCAGAACCACCTAGACATTTTAACTAAATACTGCAATGACTGGGCCTTAGAAGTCAACATCCAGAAAACTAAGATTATGATATTTCAGAAAAAAAAACCAGAAATCTGGAATATAAACATGCATTTACTGTAAACAACACCACTCTTCAGCACTCTTTACAATATAATTATCTTGGTTTGGTTTTAACACCCACTGGAAATTTCAATTTGGCTATTAAAACATTACTTATAAAAGCCCGCAGAGCAATGCATGCCATACGAACTAAATTATTCAAAATAAAAATTCCAATCAGAATTTGGACAAAGATTTTTGATAGTGTGATACTGCCCATTGCCTCATATGGAAGTGAGGTGTGGGGTCCAGCGAGTAACTACAGCCATAAGCTTTGGGACAAACATCCTTTAGAAGGTCTACATGTAGAGTTCTGTAGAAGCATCCTTCATGTCCACAGAAACACACCTAATAACGCCTGTAGGGCAGAACTAGGCCGTCTTCCCCTCAATTTAATGATTAAAAAAAGAGCTTTAAAGTTCTGGATACACTTAAAATCTAGTCCTGAAGACACACTTCATTTTAAAGCACTAAAAACACAAGAACTGAGTGCTCAGAAAAGTCATCTTTGTGCAATGGTGTCAGAACTGACAAAGCAAGCATTCAAAATCACTGCCCCAGAAAACATTAAAAAATTAAAGAAATTATGAGTAAAGAGAAAAAAGCATACATGCAGCACTGGAAAGAGCAAACGAAAGAGCAGAGTCGTCTCCAGTGTTACCTTAATCTAAACAGAGAGTACAGCCTGGCCGAATATCTCACCTCTGTCAGAAATACAACACACAGGAATTTATTAACCAAGTACAGACTTTGTGACCACCAGCTGGCCATAGAAAGAGGGCGACACAAGAAGACATGGTTACCCAAAGAAGATCGAGTCTGTAATCAATGCAGATCAGGGGCAGTTGAGACGGAGGCACACTTCCTCCTCCACTGTGATAAATTCACAACCTTAAGAGAGTCGCTGTACTGTCAAATACAGCATATTATCCCGGAGTTCCAGTCACTCCACGAAACTGACAAACTGAAAATATTACTTGGTGAAGGACCTTCTTCCACTTTAATAGCACAATATATTTATAATTGCCACAAACTAAGAGGTACTGAGTGAACACACCCATATTATACTACTATTGATATGTGTATAAATATATATATATGAATGCATTTTATATATGTTCTTGTTTGTATATATGTGTTTTTGTCTTGCTTTATGCAATGCTTTGGCAATATGTACCTAAATATGTCATGCCAATAAAGCAAATTGAATTGAAATTGAGTAACTTGATTGACTGAGTGACTGAGTGACTGAGTGACTGAGTGACTGAGTGACTGAGTGACTGAGTGACTGAGTGACTGAGTGACTGAGTGACTGAGCAACTTGATTGAGTGAGTGAGTGAGTGAGTGAGTGAGTGAGTGAGTGAGTGAGTGAGTGAGTGAGTGAGTGAGTGAGTGAGTGAGTGAGTGAGTGAGTGAGTGAGTGAGTGAGTGAGTGAGTGAGTGAGTGAGTGAGTGACTGAGTGACTGAGTGAGTGAGTGAGTGAGTGAGTGAGTGAAGCTGTGTCCGAAACCGTTCACTCATTCACTATTCCCTATATAGTGTATGGCATTTGAGTGCACTATATCTGCATGGAGTGAACGAAATGAAGTGAGTGAATTCGGACACTGACGTATACACTGTGCGTCGGAGAGCTGGAGCTGTCGCAGAAACGGCTCGACGCGATAAAACAATTTTATCCTACATGTTACTTACATTATAAAATAATGTTAATAACAATAACAATCATAATGACTTTATTTTGTAATCATACATGCCTCCGTGCCAGCTTTGTAGTTTAATTGATTGTATAATTGGTTTGTCATGCTTAATATGGGTTCATAATCATTAAATACTATAAAATACTGTAAACAAAAAATAAACACATTAACAAGTGTACATTATTTCATGCATTTATTCTTTTTAATAAAGTTTTTTTAGTTTGTTATAAACTCTCACGCTCACAGATGAGGTGGTGTTTGAGCGCCCTCAGGCGACCGTTATGATTTGAATACGCTACTGATGATTAACGACAGTCCTCTCCGCATTGGATTTTGGGAAATAGTGCTTCAGCGAGTGTACATCGAATGTACACTCGAAATCAGAGAGAATTGTGGGTAAAAAGTAGTGAACGAATGTAGGGAATTAAGTCACTCACTTAGAATTCGGACACCACTACAAAATGGCCGACACCCGATATAGTGGACTATATAGTGGATAGGGAGCAGTTTCGGACACAGCTTGAGTGAGTGAGTGAGTGAGTGAGTGAGTGAGTGAGTGAGTGAGTGAGTGAGTGAGTGAGTGAGTGAGTGAGTGAGTGAGCAACTTGATTGAGTGAGTGAGTAACTTGATTGACTGAGTGAGTGAGTGAGCAACTTGATTGACTGAGTGAGTGAGTGAGTGAGTGAGTGAGTGAGTGAGCAACTTGATTGAGTGAGTGAGCGAGCGAGCGAGCGAGCGAGCGAGTGAGTGAGTGAGTGAGCGAGTGAGCAACTTGATTGAGTGAGTGAGCAACTTGATTGACTGAGTGAGTGAGTGAGCAACTTGATTGAGTGAGTGACTGAGTGAGTGACTGAGTGAGTGACTGAGTGAGTGACTGAGTGAGTGACTGAGTGAGTGACTGAGTGACTGAGTGAGTGACTGAGTGAGTGACTGAGTGAGTGAGTGAGTGACTGAGTGACTGAGTGACTGAGTGACTGAGTGACTGAGTGACTGAGTGACTGAGTGACTGAGTGACTGAGTGACTGAGTGACTGAGTGACTGAGTGAGTGAGTGAGTGAGTGAGTGAGTGAGCAACTTGACTGAGTGAGTGAGTGAGCGAGCGAGCGAGTGAGTGAGTGAGTGAGTGAGTGAGTGAAAGTGATAACTGAGAATGATACATGATGCTTTCTGGCCCATTCATGAAAGCAACCAGTCCATAAGAGTCATTTGTTCAAATCAGACGACTGGTCACACAATATGTTTGTTGATGTGTGCAAACAGTGAGAAACATGTGCTATCAATACACTGCATTAACATAATTTCACAGCTCCAACTATACACCATTCTGAAAACACTTTCGGAAATGCAACTTCTATAAATATCTCACATTTTTTTGCTGGTTGCCTTACAAAAAAACAAACAACCAACAACAAAAAAAAAAAAAACTAATAAGCAAAAAGCTTTTGAAGTACAGCAGAGAGTTCATTCATAATTTCATATCATAAATCAAAGCTCAAGTCTCCACACCAACTTCAAACATTTACATTAGTAGCATGTGTTTCTGCATGAATCCAGATGGCAGTCTGAATGAAAGCTGTGAGTTTGTTTTTCTTTCCATCAGATGATTTATACACACCTTGACCACCTCCCCTCCTTCGACTTTCATCAGGTGACGCAGGTTTTGCTGTAGTAAACTGGTATTGGACCTCCATTTGAGAAGCCCCAGGAGATCAACTACAGGAGAGAGAAAAATAAAACCGCATTAGTACACTCACCTCTCTAACCTGAACATTAAACATTCATTAGTACATAGAGCCGAAACAGACATCAGACAGCTCTCAGCCTGGCTGATAAAGCCATAAGTCACGACAGGCTGTGGGTAAAATTAATTCTACCTCAGTTAAAGGTTGTTGTTGTTGGTGAAAATGATGGATGGAAATGGAAATCTGGTCAAATATGAACCTATTAAGCAGTTTATCAATCAGAGTTCATAAACTAGCCAAAGGGAATGACCAGTAATGATTCATGAGGTCACAAAAGCTCTTTAAATGATTATTAATTTGCCTCTTTCTTTATTGGATGAATCACACATGAATAAGCTGTTGCAATGGGAAACACTCATGTGGATTGTGCCACTTGGCACCTGTATGATATGGAGAGTTTCACAGTTCAGATGGTTCCCTTGGGAACTCTCAACACCGTTTGAGTAGCTCCCATGGTGATCGCCATGGCAACAGGAGTGACTGACTTTTTAACCTTAAACGAGGCATTCCAGCAAGCATTTGAAAACAAGCCAAAGTGAAATGGCGTAATGTGGAGAGACAAGGCTCTTCCAGGGTTTGAGTATTGAAGGGCAGTCATAGAGAGAGATTGACACAAACCTTGGTCTAAGCATATACCATTTTTCATTCAACAAATTAAAACAAAATTTGAAAATTTTGAAATATTATTTATATTTTGGTTATATAAATTTATTCATGAAAAAATAAAAATTTATATTCTTGTCTATAATTATATAATTTAGATGTATTATGCCAAATATTTGATGTACACACACAATTTAATTTATGTAACATTTCACATAATACATCTAAATTATATTTATTATTATAGTTTGTAAATAAAACTGCTTTATTAAATATTAAATGACAATGAGAGTAATCTATTTTATAAATGTCTAATTTAGAAATTTAGATTGCATTTTATTTATAATGCAATTTATATATAAAATATTGTATTTCTAAATTGTATACAAGACAAAAACTATCAACCATTATGTAAATCTATAAATATTTTTTATTAAAAAAATAAAAAAAAATAAAAAAGGAAGCCTACATTTAACATTGTCTTGGCCAATTAATATTTAATATTAAGTCAGTTCAATGTAGAGTCAACCGGTCGTTATCACATAATAATTAAACCCTAACAGGTAATCAGGATCTGGACACAAACGGTTTCCTGGGACAATGATCAATTATGTGGTTAAAAATTAATTAAACAAATATATTCGAGCACAGAATGCCAAAATTGCCCAGTCAGAATCGAGTACTGCAGTGTGCTGCATAATAAAATAAGAAAGAGGATGTGAGAAGAAGAACAGCAGAGACTGTGATTTCATATCATCATATCACATCAGCAGGAAGTGTGGCTGTGGGGGAGACGTTTCAGAGAGTTAAAGATCCCAACATTTACAACCCCAGCCTGTGGGTTTAATAAAAACAACTTCAGAGAAAGAGAGAGAATCAGAGACAGAAAGAGCTGTCAGGCCATGGGAAAGGAGAGTGTTGCTGCCATTCTTTATTAAAAACGGCTCTTCCCTCGTCTTACTGGTCAAGAGAGGTTTCTGTTCAGATTGGTCTTCAGTCATCTAGAATGTGTACTTCACAAACCGGGATGCAAAAAAGAAAGTAGTCAAACAGACACTCTGAAACACATACACCAGCGTTCCAGCAGTTCACATTGATTTCTACCTGTAATGATGATACAGAAACCTACGGAAGCTTGTTTTTGCCAAGGAATAAAAAAATAAGACAACTGCAACTTTTTAATCTCACAATTGCAAGTTTTTTCTCAAAAAAAAAAAAAAAATTCTTACTTTATAACGAGTTTATCTCTCGCAATTGCAAGATAAAAAGTCAAAATGACCTTTTTTATTTTTTATTCAGAGGTGGAAACAAGCTTCCACAGAAACCAGAACGGTGTAACAGAACGGCTGTGGCTCGTGTGTGATTAACAGCCTCCATTTTACTTTGTCAACCTATAATGTCTCCAGAAAACAAAAAAGTCGGCATTGACAGACATGGCCTCACAGGGGGAAAAGGGCTTCTGTGGCCTACAACAATAAAAACCTGTGTTTATATGCTAATGTCTTCCGTCTGACGAATCCTTAGTGACCTCATTACCTCGCCTGCTACCTGCCGAACTCAGATTTTTGACAAAGGTCTTCATTAAAGAACTGCCCCCGTGGCTCAGGGGTCGCGTAAAACCACACGCTAATAGTCACGCAAGTCGTTAGCACCTCTGTAATCAATTCGCAAGCACGGACTGCCTCATAACACGCTATGTGAGAGGAATTATTCTGCCGTCCGACGGGGATAAAGATGGCCTATAAACCTCTCAGATCGCACATGCATGCTGCATACCACGAGGCGTATCAATGCTTCACGCCGCTAGTGTCTTCGTGTAGCAGGGGAGCTTTGAAATTAGAGCAGAAAACATCTTGGCATTCTGACGACAGTCAAGTGTTTGCTAGCTCAGGTTTTAAGTGTCTCAAAGTGTCTCAGAAGCACAAGCTGATTTACATCAAAGATCAGCAAATGTTGCGAAGTGTAATGATAGTGCACTTATTTCTCACTACTTAATAGAGGGAGAAAAAGAAGAGACTGGGAATGGAAATTATTTTCTGGATCAGTGGTAAAAATATCAGTGAAATCTTATTTGTAATTATTTATGAATTAAAAAAAGGGGATGATATATTTTCATATGCCTTCCAATTTTTATTGTTATTATTAGTAGTAGTAGTATTGTTATATGTCATCTGATTTGGTTTGCATCCCTGCCTTTATTTCATTTCAGGGATATTAAAATAAATAAAATAATAAAATAAAATAAAATAAAATAAAATAAAATAAAATAAAATAAAATAAAATAAAATAAAATAAAATAAAATAAAATAAAATAAAATAAAATAAAATAAAATAAAATAAAATAAAATAAAATAAAATAAAATAAAATAAAATAAAATAAAATAAATAAAATAAAATAAAATGGGACTATCCTTGAAAAAAAAAATAATAATAAATAAATCGGGACTATCCTTGAAAAAAATAAAATAAATAAACCAAAACTATCTTTGAAAAACATGTGCATTACCAGCTTAAACATACCATAAAGAATTCACTCACCATCTTGGATTCAGCATTTACTCAAGGATGTATTCTAAAAGTCAAGACTTCGATTTATAATAAAACACTGCACGTTCTCTCATTCATTTTTCATCCAGTGGTCCGTCTCCTCCTCATACCTGCTCTGGTCTGAAGTGCATGCACCAACCATGGCTATTTCTGATGCCGATTTCACTCCATCTCACCCTCTCACGTATATTTTGCCATCACAGGGCCAGTATGCTCTCTGATGTGACTTCACGCATCTCAATCTTAATGGTTTCATCACTAACGCTTGGCTGCTCTGCATTCTGGCCACGTTTGACCCTGAATCACTCAGCAGACACATGTATCCGAATCATGCGTCATTTACAACATCTATCCGAGTAGACTGAGGCACTATCATTGCTTTAAACACGCTCAAAAAATGAATCATGCAACTAAAACTTTCTATGATGGCCCTTCCATAAATTATACCAAAACGGGGTCAGTAAGGTTTTTTTTTTTTTTTTTTTTTTAATAAATTAATTTTATTTATCAAGGATGCAATAAATTGATCAAAAGTGACAGTAAAGACATTTATAATGATCTTTTTTTATGATAATAATAACACTATTTTTTTAACATTTTAAAGCCAAAATGTGTTTGCACCACTAGCATCACTAAATGAATCTGCAAAACTTATGAGGGTTTCCAAATTCATGCAAATGTTGAATCAGGGACAGTAAAAAATACATGAATGCATGAATGTCACATTAAGCGAGTCTGATGTTAACTCATTAACCGCTCTGATATTTGTCAGACTGATTCAAAATCTGAGAGTCTTTCTGAAAGATTCATTGACAAACGACTCAAATGAATCATTTGCAACTAGAAGACAACTAAATTTAAAATCAATTTATTGTCTGCGCATTTTGTTGTGTTAACCAGCTGGTTTATCATGATCAAGCTCACAACTCAGATGCAATATGAATTTGTTTGCTATGGCACTGTAGATAAATCGATGAAAGAAACACTGGACTCATTTCTTTCTTTTTTCTGTATCATTTATTTTCATTGACTATATGCTCCCCCTGCGATCTCAATCTCTGATTTTAAGTTCCCGCAGTTTTTTAAACTCCCTCATCAGATTTACAACTGCAGTGCTCTCCAGTCATGAACCCGTCCGCCGCACATATTCATGCCTGCCGCTACACCATGAGCAAAGGCTGATGGGTAAGCAGTTTCTGTAAGATTCATAGAGCAACAAACGCATGCTTAAAGAGGAGAGGAGGGAGCAAAGGAGCGATTGCGTCAGGACTGCAGTGGACTTCACTGCATCCTGTATGTGATCCGACTGTAATAATCTTCCCGCATCTGCACTTCCTCACTTCTGCCAATCGGACACATGATGCGCCTTCTTCAAATCACAAAACATAAAGATGTTAATGTGTAATCAAAACTAACCCTATTTACTTGCTTCTTAGACATCCCTGATCATTCCTTGTTATTCTAAATGAAAGTACTGTTTTTGTAATATTTATAAAAATGTACTTGAATAATATTGACTAAATACTTTATTATAGTGTACCAAAAACACCACAAAAATTTAAAAAGTGTTGCATGACATTAAATCATTATCATAAAATCATATTTAGTCAATAGAATAAGTACATTTTATAAAGATATACATAAATATAAAAAAAAAACTAAAACAGAAATACACATAAATATATACACACACACACAGTCAAACCAAAATTTATTCAAATACCTTGAACATTTCAGTCATTAATACAGTTTATCACAATAGTTTAAAAAAATAGTAATAAAATATGACAATGTGCGTCAGAAAAAATGTATCTTAATTGTGTCAGATAACACTTAAGCAAAACATGGTCAGGTCAAAGTGTCTGAATAATGTTTGGTTCCAAATGTTTATCAATTTTACTGGTAGTCCACTGTATGAAGAATATTTGGGTATAATATGTCACAGTTTACTTCATTTTGCTATCCTCACTTACATAAATGAACTATAGTGTCACACTAGTAAAAATATATCAAAAATGTCTGAATCATTTTTGGTTTGACTGTATAGTCAGCACTATTTATTCTATCTGTGGCCTTTTGGCCACTTTCACTGATAAAAGAGTAAAGAAATGAGAGGAAATGATGGGGAGAAAGGAAAGGGAATGGATTGGGAAATGATGCGAGTCGACGTGTCTCACCGTTCTGTGTGAGTTTGGTGGAGCACACCAGCGTTGAGATCTGAAACGAGTCTTTGCTGATGGTGAAGCTGCCGAGATTCTGCGTGTTCTTCCCCGACGATGGATTTCTTTCCTCCATCTCTGGTTTGGTGGAGGCCAAGCTCAGGTACATGGTGGAGTCCTCCAATTTCTTTGCTTCTGCCTACAAATAGAGAAACACACACATACACACACAAAAAAAAAAAAAAAAAAAGTTATGAGTACAACACCACTTTGAACAAGACTGAAGAATGCCTTCAGTGATTCAGTTTTGCTACTAAAATAACAAAAACAAAACATTTTCTTTATTGTTTGTTTTTAATACATTTGATTTTACTTTTTCATTGTGAGATTTGCTCAAGCATTCAAAACCAATATCACATCAGTGGTAAAATGATTATTTGTATGAGGGTTAATTTGCACAGCTCAAAAAGGATTCGACCAGGCGACATTCCGCATTAATGAAGCTCTTTAATATGCAGATGTGAAGAGACTGAATACAGGAACAAAGCTTAATTGCATAATGATTACATTGTGATGTGGGGTCAAAGGTTAAAAGAGACAAGCGAGGACAAGCAGCATTAGTACACAACTACATCTCTGTGTATGCGTGTGTGTGTGCTTTGAGATCACTGCATTGTAGAGTGGCGATTTTATTGGTTTCACCTTATAGACGATGAGATCGTGTTCTCCGTCCCTCAGCGTCGTGCCGTCATACCTCATCAGCTTGACAAACGACAGAGCAAAGTTTTTCTCCGATTTATCCTTGCCTGCAGAGAAAGAACATTTATTTATTATTATTGAATAGTAGTTGACCTCTATACAGTGTTACTTTGTTCTTTATATGCATTAAAAAGAACACTGCACTGAAAAGAGTCAGGGCAGTAAAATAAAACATCTGGAACCATTTTGAACCTGAAATGATCTAAAACTGGATATGAATCAGACCTGAAACTGAATCAAAACTGAACCTAAAGCCGAGTTCAGACTGCACGATTTTCAAAGTAGTCGGGTCACTGTTCTTTTCACACTGCATGACTATCTTGGCCAGCATTCAGTCACTGCTGTGTTCAAGATGGATCGGTGACAGAAGGTTTCAAACTGCATGACTTTACGATAGGAAAAATCGCCGACAACTCTGTCTGGGACGCAAACTACGTTTCACAACCAAACACAGGGGAGATGTGACAAGGAAACAACGCGATCACGCGTGCAAGACCGGAGTTCTCACGTGGTAGTGCGCAAGAAGCTTGCAATACAAACTGCCTGTGCGATTTGCCTGTGATTTTGGGCATTTGTCTGCGATTTCTCAAAACCTGTCGACATGCCAAAATCTGGGCTAAAATCATGCAGTCTGAACTCAGCTTAAGGAAGGGAGTGGAAGAGAATCATGAAACCGCTTGAGTTAGAGGCCTGCACTCTTGTGGGACTACCGCGGGGACCCAGAGTGTGGCGTGGGGCGAGATTTGATGGGTGAGTGAGAACGTGGGTGGTAAGACACTCCTGCAAAATAAAAATACCCAAAAGTACAGTATCCAAAAACAAATAAATTGTTATTCATCTGTTGCACAAGAACAACTAAAATAAAAAAAAATGACTATTTACAGCACAAGCATAGGCGAGAGTGTGTAAGGCTGGGCTGCTCCTGACTACTTTTAGAGGGGAAAATCTGCCGATAACTGTTGGTCTAGGATCATTTTTTCTCAGTAATAATAGCATATCAGCGAAACCGATTTCACAAGCGATCCAGTGTGTATCTGTGTTTGCGCACTGGAGAGCGTCAAAGGTTTCTATTTACAGCACGCTTTTGAAGCGTTGGGCAATGTAGTCAATCATAGACCTATTTATTGATTTCTTGAATGTAATGGCCAATCAGAGATGTTAAAGTCACAATCCACTCACCGGTCAAAAGTTTTTGTTCACTGCCGAGTTCTGCACGCTCGTGAACCCTCTCATTATGAGATTCATTGCACAGTCAGCTTCATTGATTATAACGGACCTTTAGATGAAATTAAGATTAGCCAGCTTTTTAGTGATTATAAAGGAAATGCTCTTCTCACACTTTCTGCCATGCCAAACCACACATGTAGTAGCCTATATTTGTTGTTTGTGAATGTAAATGCTTTAAGAACAAATAATTTATTGGGAGCATGTGCAGGTTTTTGCTAGGCAGCCTAACTTAAAAGTATTTAATGGAAATATCATGGACGTACTACGGGCGGGAGAAGGAGAAGGTAACATTTTTGAAAAATAACAAAACAACAGTTGAACTTGTTAGGGCCCGAGCACTGATGGTGTGAGGACACTATTGTAATTAATTGGTCAAATATTATTATTCTCCAAAATGAATCACATTTTTAAGGGCCTAAACATGCTTGAAATCTCATGAAACTTTGCACACGCGTCAGAAGTGGTGAAAATATATCTTTGAAATGGGTTTCAGAATTAGGTGTGGCGAAATAGCTCGATAGCGCCACCAACAATTAAGCGTCCTTCATGTTATGTTTCACGTACAAGTATGAAATTTGGTAGAGACATTTAACAGCCCAATGCCTACAAAAATGTCCCTATGAGCAAAATCTGAAAACCCAACAGGAAGTGAGAGATTTTTAATTTTCTCTGCACAATTTTTGCTGTTTTTGGCATTTCCAGACATTGTACTTTAACAAACTCCTCCTAGAGCTTTCAGCATCATATTTGGTCAGTCTAATCTAAAGGCCCTTGCAATATTAAATTGCGAAGATCTTGAGTTTTCACTGAAGGGCGTGTCCGTGGCGGCCTGACAAAGTTCAATGTTTGGCCATGAAACAGGAAGTTATTGTAACTCGGGCATACAATGTCCGATCTACCCCAAACTTCACGTTTTATAAATGGCAATATTCAGTTAGTCATATTGCCACCCGCAGGCAACAGGAAACGGCATTCTTTGCACTGTAATTCACTCCTGGAAACACATTTCAATATGCCATGGAGTACCAAAAACACTAGAAACACGTTAAATCATGAAACACTTGGCTAAGTGCTAAAGCATGCAATTAATGCCATGAAACAGGAAGTTGCTGTAACTCAGACATACAATGCCCAATCTGCCCCAAACTTCACATGCTGAGTCCTGTCCTGAACACATGCCCATTCCCATACTCAGTTATAGTAATAGCACCACCTACTGGCAACAGGAAGTGACATTTTTAACAATGTGATGCACTACTAGCAACATTCTAAAATATGCAATTGAGTACTAAACATGCTGCTACAAACAAACATTCTAAATCATGCTAGCAACACTTAACTGAGTGCTAAAGCATGCTATTATTGTCATGAAACAAAGTTGTTGTAACTCAAACATACAATGTCCAATCTGCCACAAATGTCACATTTGATAACAGTCCTGTCCTGAACACATCTACACATCAAAATTTAGTTATAATCATAGCGCCGCCAGTTGGTAGCATGAGGAAGCATGGCAAATACAAACGACTTTGACATAGTCCTCCTATATTTACATACTTAAATGCATATTGCCCACCTCTGTTTTCCTAAGGACACTGGATGGTGGTGGCATGGGTGCGAGGGCTCTTTCATCGCTGCCTTGCAGCTTTAATTGCTTTTACTCTTTTCATAACACCGACAGCTGTATCAAACATACTGGTCTAGATCAGAGTGGCTCTAACTGTATCTAGCATATTTCAGTCAGACAACAGCACTGAGAGCCTGTGTGCTTCATCAAGAGATCCAGCAGTGTCTCTCTGAATCTGACAGAAAAGAAACATCTCTGAGATACTTCACACCAAATGGAAATGTCAACATCAACCTATGAAAAACCACACTTGAACCTCCAAAAATCAAAATCATCTGCATCAGTACGAACACAGCACCTGCTGACAGAGAGTAGGAAATGTTGACCAACACCACCACCACCATCATCATCATCATCATCATCACTGCAGTACCAGGACAAAAAGGGAAGCAGGTCTTTACACCGCAGAAAGCCTCTGGCGGTAACAGACAGAATCAACCAGGAGGAGATTTTTTTTTTATGTTTTTATGTTCAAAATTTAATCAGAAAGAAAAAGACAGACAGGCAGACATGTGTGGTATGACAGGGATGAAGATCCCGACAACTGATTCTCCCAGACATTTGACTGCCTGTCAGCATCAATCTGTTTGAGAAAACGGATTTTAATGCCAGTGCTTAAAAGCTCAGATGATAACGGAAATCCCAATAAATTGAACTGAACTGAATGTCAGTGTTTCAAAACACAACTGACCATGGAAACTCGTTAAATTGGACTGTACTAAATAACTAAATATGAACTGAATCTGAACTGATCTGAATCTGATCTGAATTCAGCCTGAAATGAATGAGAGCATTTCAACCCTTGTTAATCCGATTAACTATAACTGAACTAAATCTGAATTGATCTGAAATAATTCATCTGAACTGGATATGAACAGAACTGAAACAGACGTTTTGATGTTTTTGAAAGAAAGTCTCTTTTGCTCACTAAGGCTGCATTTATTCGAGCAAAAATACAGCAAAAACAGTAATATTGTGAAATATTATTACAATACATTATAAAATGCAATGTATTTCTGTGATCAAAGTTAAATTTTCAGCATTATTCCAGTCCAGTGTCACATGACCCTTCGGAATTCATTCTAATATGTTTATTTGCTGCTCAAGAAACATTTCTGATTATTTTCAATGTTGTAAACAGTTGTGCTGATTCATATATTTTTGTGGAAACCATGATACATTTTATTCAGGATTCTTTAATAAACAAAAAGTAAAATAAATAAATAAATATTTGAAATTGCAATCTTTTGTAACATCATAAATGCCTTTAATGTAAAAAAAAAAATCTTCAAAACTTAAACTTTTGAACACTAGTGTAAATCATTATTAGTTATACTAATTCAGTCCAGACCTGCCATAAACATAAATATACAGAATGACAACTTGTTTAAAATGTGGCAATTCAGCACTTCTAAACAACAACAACTGTGCTGAGATCAGCAGTCGATGTGTGCAACTTTGAGACCCTCATGTCATAGTGTTTATTCTCAGATCAGCTGATGAGACGTTTATTTGCTCCAGATTGTCTATTTGCACTAGCGTTAAATGATTTGTTTTATATCCTCCGCCCAGAGCTTGGCAACCAGTGCCCGACAACAAAACCCCACCCCTCTCATCCTGGCACTGCCGTGGCAACATGTGGTGGGCAGATGGAGAGACGCGGCTGCCAAGATAAGGTTGAACACGCACTGCTAAGTGTGATGACCGCAGCCGTACGCCAGACGCCTCTTGGCCCATAAACAACCTTCCAGGCTTCTCAAACATGCTCGTACTCACTGCCAATATGATTCACAAACTCCTCCTCAGCAAAACACACAAACAAACAGCTAGAAAACAACTTCAGAACTGTGCAATAAACCAGATTTTACATCTTATGAAGAGATTATGAGTGCCATTTGCCCATGCTAAACTCACCACTTGGGTGTTCTGGGTGGTTGCCATGATGTTTCATGTGGTTGATTAGGTATTCAAAATATAGTGTGCTGCTATGTGGTTGCTAGAGAATTCTGGGTGGTTGCTTGAGCTCTGGTATGTTGTTACTAAGGTTAAAAAATATATATATATATATTTCATTTTGTATTTTTTATTTGTATTGCACTTTATTTTATTTAATATTTTATTTATTTAATTTTATTATTTTAATTGTATTTTATTTAATTTTATTTATTTATTTTTAATACCGTTACTAATTATTTCAGGTATCTGAAAACCAATAGGAATTTTTTAAAATTGTTTTTAATTGGTAAACAGCTAGAGACTAAAAATAAAAAAAAATAAAAAAATCATTAAATTAAATTAAATTAAATTAAATTAAATTAAAATTAAATTAATGGATATAGTGCAGCTATGTAGTTGCTTGAGCATTAGTCTATTAACAATTTATGTGCCCATTATACTGTCAATATACACTGATCTTTCTTTTGGGTTTGGCATAACTTTTAAGTGGTATATGTATATATATATATATATATATATATATATATATATAATAACTACATAGCTGCACTAAATCCATTAATTTAATTTAATTTAATTTAATTTAATTTAATTTAATTTAATTTAATTTAATTTAATTTAATTTAATTTAATTTAATTTAATTTAATTTAATGATTTTTTATTTTTTTTTATTTTTAGTCTCTAGCTGTTTACCAATTAAAAACAATTTAAAAAAATTCCTATTGGTTTTCAGATACCTGAAATAATTAGTAACGGTATTAAAAATAAATAAATAAAATTAAATAAAATACAATTAAAATAATAAAATTAAAAAAATAAAATATTAAATAAAATAAAGTGCAATACAAATAAAAAATACAAAATGAAACAAACAAAATATAAAATAAATATAAAAATGAAATAAAATTAAATTAAATAAAAAAAGATAAAATAAAATATAAAATAAAATAAAATAAAATAAAAAAAAGAAATAAAATAAAATATGGATTTTAAGGATTTTTGAAAATAGGCTCATTTTCCAATTCCCCTAGAATTAAACAGTTGAGTTTTACTGTTTTCGAATCCATTCAGCTCATCTCCGGGTCTGGCGGTACCACTTTTAGCATAGCTTAGCATAGTTCATTGAATCTGATTAGACCGTTAGCATTTCGCTCACAAATAACCAAAGAGTTTAGATATTTTTCCTATTTAAAACTTGACTCTTCTGTAGTTAAATCGTGTACTAAGACTGACGGAAAATTAAAAGTTGCTATTTTCTAGGCCGCTATGGTTAGGAACTATACTCTCACTACGGCATAATAATCAGGGAACTTTGCTGCCTTACCATGGGTGCAGCAGGCGCAATGATATTATGCAGTGGCTGTGACCCCCTGCTTGCACAGGGAACGTTCCTTGCAACCAAGGAGACATTTGTGGGAGACGCTGCGTAATATCATTGCGCCTGCTGCAGCCATGATACGGCAGCAAAGTTGTGTACTAAGACCAAAGTTACGTCGGTCTTAGTACACAATGTAACTACAGAAGAGTCAAGTTTTAAATATGAAAAATATTGAAACTTTTTGGTAATTTTTGAATGGTCTAATCAGATTCAATGATCTATGCCAAGTTATGCTAAAAGTGGTACTGCCAGACCTGGAGATCGGCTGAATGGATTTGAAAACAGTAAAACTCAACTATTTAACTCTAGGAGAGTTGGAAAATTAGCCTATTTTCAAAAAATGTGAAGTGTTCCTTTAAAGTGCAGCTATGCAGTTGCTTGAGCATTCTGGGTAGTTGTCAGGTTGATCTATGCAGTTGCTGCTGTGTTCGGAATGTTTTTAGTGAATTCTGATTGGTTGATTTTGAGCTATAATTCCATGTCTATAGAAAAAAAAACGCTAAGAGCTGAGCTGTGCATCAGTCTGAACTCTGGAATCTGGTGTTCAAATAACTACATTTGAGCAACAGTAAAGCCAAGCACCGCTAATGCACACTTAACAGCCTATTCAATAATAGCAGACACATTCAGATGCAAATGGCTCTGTCATAGTCAAAGTTATTTTTATAACCCACTGAGTTATAAAGAAAAAGAATGTGAGAATATTTAAAGAGGTGTGAAGCACGACACCACCAGTGGAAAGTGCTGCTGTCTAGCACATGCTGTGACCTCAACCACACTTCAGCTTTACTAGAGTGAATTTCCAGGCAGCAGGTAAGCCACACGCTGATTAAACAGCTCCGAAAGCGCTCGTATGTAAACTCTGCAGTGTGAAGATGTGCTGAACTCACAGTCCTGAGACGATCTGTGTTTGAATGTAAACCGCAGGTGACTCCTGTTGACGTCTTCAATTGGGATGGCGACCTGCAACAAAGAATATCACAAACAAGATGGATCTCACACATACATAAGATGAGCTCAGGAAGAGACTAAGACATGGGGGGGAAAGAAACCTTAAAAGGTGGTTCAACCTAGTGGTTGAAATGGGTACTGCAGTTCAAATTCAAAATATTGTTCGCCCCGCCCCCTCCTCCTCAGGATCGACGCTCTCGCGGGTTGCCAGTTTGAAGACAGGCAACAGGAGTGACATTGGAAGGTGAGGTGGCTTACACACTAAGATAATTAGTTGATTTATTGATTTATGATGAGTTGATATCGCGTTTTAATATGCTCCAGTTCATAGAGATTTTTAGAGGGATGCTGAGACTTTTTAGGTCGGGTAGAAACTGCAATCTCTGACCCAGTTTGTTCACTGGCTTCCGTGGCTGCAATTCGCTGCATGCGTTTTCTACCTACTGGCAACCCGGGGTGGAGAAATACTATTGGGTAAATTAGCAACGTGCGGTTTGCACAGACAGAAACAAAAACAGAAATTCCGACACGGAACGCAAATTTCAAAGTAAAATAACTGGCTGTAGCAATGGTTTTCAGAGAAATGAGTATGTGAATTGAACATGTTTAATAAATATCTGCAAACATATTATGGTATTTTTATGCTTTAGTACAGTAAAAACTTACATAGAGCCCCTTTAAAGGTCTTGAATATTAATGTGGATCAAAAGAGTCACCTAAGCAGGGTGTGACCTTTACATTGAACTTTAATCTTCATTATTCAAACTCTCTTTATTTTTAAAATTTTAAACATTTAAAAGGGTCAAATCATGCTTTTTTTCCCTTTGAGGTCTAATTATAAATGTTAATATACATATTTTGCGCACTAAAGCTAGTGAAAAACATGCACTCCAAATTGCACACCTAAAAATTCCCAGAACACATTTGTTCTGAGCATGTTGACACTAGGGCGAGTCAAATGAATTAATCTTCTCTTATTTTAGTATACATTAGATCTGACAGTATAAGTGATGCTCACCTTGAAGGTTTCAAACCAGCGTGGCTGTTTGACCTGGTAGTAGATGACTGATTTGTACTCCAGAATGCCTTCATCTCCAGCACCAGGAAAGATCACGTTCTAGACGGCAAAGAAGAAAACCCAAAGTAGAGTGTATTTAGTATTACATTTGTTGGTTTTTAGATTATATTAAAAACAGCTGTTAAAAAGAGAAGGAACCCAAGGCCATTATGATAATCACTTTGTCACTGTGCATTCGCACCAGTTAGTAAAAAAAACAATTTGTTGCACAGAATTTAATTTAATCTGACTCCCTGCCAAGTTCAAGTTAACTGAGAACAGAAGTGGCAGATCCGAGATATGAAATATTAAAAACAAGTTTTATTCTACCTGCTGGTGAACATAAGGTGCCCATATGCTCTGAGGAGCAAAAAATTGCATGCAATATTTTTTTGTGAGGGTCATGCATTTAACACACACAGTGTCACATATCTGGCCTGTCAAAGCCTGACAAACACACACACACGCTACAGCTGACAGGCACCAATTATGAGAAATAAGTGGCGAGCCGCTGTACGCAGGGCGAGACAGTCTTTCTTTCTCACAAACAGGCAGTCTATGTGGGCAGTAAAAGAGCACAAAGCAGGGGTGGAAGGTGTGAAATAAAAAATAATAAAAAAGGCAAGAAATAAAAAAAGCATCAAAAGAAACAAAATGTCCTAGAGTAACAGCTTTGGTCATGGTCACCAATGATCTATTAATAGCTTCAGATTGTGGTTCTCTCTCCATCCTCATCCTTCTGGATCTATCAATCACAACCTTTTACTCAAGCATCTTGAAACTGTCTTTGGTTTTTCTGAGACTGTTAGAACCTGGTATAAATCTCTCTGATTGCCACCAGTTTGTTTTTATGAGTGGTTCCAGGTCTGAGATTGGCTCTGTTCCTACTGGTGTCCCCCAGGGTTCAATTTTAGGCCCCTTACTTTTTAGTATTTACAGTATACATTTCATCTTGGATTGCTCTTAACGTCTTAAAATATATCTATATTTATTATATCAAGTAGTTCCACTTCAAAAAGGACAAAAGCTCAGTTTAAAAACTTTTATTATATACATATATTGCTTTGAAATGTTTAAATCTCTTTCGGCGTGATATGCAACTATGCTTTACATAGACAGTGATTTTATTCTTGTGTCTTTTATTAAATTATTTTTCATTAAAAAAAGTAATCAACATCAACAGTAATCTAAATTATCCCTAAAAAATATTGTCTATTGAGTTTCAGTAATATTTAATCATGAACATTCATTATAATGCATGTCACACACATCGACTACATTACCTCGAGTTTCTTTCCATCTTCATCATGTACAGACATGGTGACCTCCACGTTCTTGGGTGTTGTCTTACTGCCTTTATCAAAATCCCCCTGAACCAGCGTCACGTAAATGTCATTACGAACATCACCTGAAAAAACATGCAGGTCATTCATTAACAGAATATATGCTCTACAGCTAAAAACACCCAGTTTGGAATACAGATCTTAGCCTTTTGTATGAAAATGCACAAAAGTAGCTAAAACAAGTGGTACTTGCACATTCAAAGGTCATCTTTAGGGTGGTCGCTTACTCTTATTTTATACCTGAGTAAAATAAAACTAAATTTGTTTTTTTGCCCACTATTCCCACCTATGAATTTGAACAGGCAGTTTTTGCAGCTTTACCTGTAAGTCTTCTAAAAGTAAATTCCACATGTGAAATGAGTATCAAAAATGGCAAAAAAAATCTGTGAAACTCTTGCGAAAACTCAGTGAGGGAAAATATAGTCAATGTTGTTGATATGTAAATGTGGTTAGACATATGCTAAAGTGCATCATGACGAGTTCTGCAGCTTAGTTTTCATGAATGGTCTGAGTGGACTTTTCATTGTCAATGTCATATTTTCTCTTATTCAGAAATGTTTTCCATGATCTAACGTAAATACATTCACAGAAGCTACAGTTTGATGATGGATACCTGGCATGATGATTTCTGGGAAGCCCATTTTGCGAGCGACTGCGGTGGAACGGTCCACCAGGTGAGGGAAATCTTTACGAATCTGATGAATATCACCTGGAAGCAACTTCAGTGTAACCCACAAACCTGGGGACCAAAGGAAAAGAGTGGAATTAAACACACACACACACTGTCTCCAGGACTGACACACACAGAAACACTTCCTATCTGTGCTTAATAGCTCAGAGGAACTTAACTAATTTTAAAATCTCATTAATGATCTACAAAAAATAATTAAGAACACTGGATTAGTTTAATGGCTGAGAAAACAATCTGCAGGAAGCAGAGTGATTGTTATTTAATGTGTAGGTGCAGAGATTATAGGATTGTGCTGTGAATATTTTATACTAAAACATTAAAGATTAAATTGAGCAATCTGAGCAAATAACATGAGCTGTTCAGAATAATGATGAAAAACGACTGTGGATGTACTTATAAAACCCTATAAAGAAAAATTATCAGGTCATACTTCACATCAAATTCAAATTCAAATTCAAAAAAAAAAAAAAAAAAAAAAAGCTAAAATTATATTTTCTTATGACCATTAAGATGTTTTTGCACTGAAGTTAATGACAATTAAGCAAATTTTATCCTCAAGATCTCATTACTGTAATGTAAAATAAATCTAATTCCCTATACTGAAAAAGTTTAGTCTATAAACTAAATATAAATTTAAATAAAGTACAAATTAATATTTTAAGTATGATTTGCTAAATTAAATAGCAAAAAATATAACAAATAAGTTAATTTTTAAAATAAAGTATACATTAGCGTTTGTATAATAAATAAATAAACATTTTAAGTATACATGATAGTATTTGTTGTACCGAATTTAAAAGTTAAAGGGTTAGTTCACCCAAAAATGAAAATTCTCTCATTAATTACTCACCCTCTTGTCGTTTCACACCCGTAAGACCTTCATTCATCTTCGGAACACAAATTAAGATATTTTAGTTGAAATCCGATGGCTCCGTGAGGCCTTCATAGGGAGCAATGACACTTCCTCTCTCAAGATCCATAAAGGTACTAAAAACATATTTAAATCGGTTCATGTGTGTACAGTGGTTCAATATTAATATTATAAAGCGACGAGAAAATTTTTGGTGCGCCAAAAAAACAAAATAACGACTTATTTAGTGATGGCCGATTTCAAAACAATGCTTCAGGAAGCATCGGATCATAAATCAGTGTGTCGTCAAACTGCCAACGGCTGAAATCACGTGACTTTGGCGCTCCGAACAGCTGATTCGACACACTGATTCATTTATGATCTGATGCTTCCTGAAGCAGTGTTTTGAAATCGGCCATCACTAAATAAGTATTCTCGTCGCTTTATAATATAAATATTGAACCACTGTACTCACATGAACTGATTTAAATATATGTTTTAGTACCTTTATGGATCTTGAGAGAGGGAATGTCATTGCTGTCAATGCAGGCCTCACTGAGCCATCGGATTTCAACTAAAATATCTTAATTTGTGTTCCGAAGATAAACGAAGATCTTACGGGTGTGGGACGGCATGAGGGTGAGTAATAAATGAGAGAATTTTCATTTTTGGGTGAACTAACCCTTTAAGCTGATTTTAATTACAAAAGAAAATAACTGAAATATATAAATGTTTAAATTTTAAGTATGCATAGCATTAGGTAAAATACTTAAATGTATCATGCTAATCTCTGAGGGATCTCAGGAAGGTTGTATTTGTGGTGATGGATTGTGATGTGATGTGACACCAGTGCATCCATACAGCCGTGTGTCGTAACATATTCAGTTCCCATTCACCTCAGCATGAACAAATTCTCATGCTTGATAAACCCCGTTCAACTTCAATTAATTTTGCTCAATAACTTTGTCATTTGTAAGATTCAGGCCCCTTTAGATTGTGAAACTCTCTTGGCAGGAAATCTGACACATAGTTTGATCTTATCTGGGACAGGACCGGTCTCGATCTCCACAGATCCGTTTTTAAATTCCCATATTTTTAACTTCTCACGCTTAAACTAGGCCACAAAATTAAGCTGCAGTTCAATAAAACCAGTCAAATAACCATCCTAGCTTTCTTTCAACCAGGAATATTCATTTACCATACATATATAATTTTTTACCAATTACTGTAGGTTAAGATACGGCATAAGAGAAAACCTTGGGTAATGTGGGGACCCATGAAATTTGTTTTATTTTTCCCAAATTTCATTATTTTCCACTTTAATTATTCTTGACTCAGTTGTAATGGTTATGTTAAAATGCAGTATGCCTAATTAATTGAAATCATTCAACTTAACAAAATTTAAAAGTTTAGGGCCCTGTGAAATCAATTTTATTTTTTCACAAATTATATGTTTTTATTTTTCACAAATTCTGTTTTCAGATTTTGTTATTACATTTTAGTGGTATAATTAAAATAATAATCAAACCGCATGTCCAATCAACTGAATTAATTAAAGGTGCCGTAGAACGTGTTTTCAAAAGATGTAATACAAGTCTAAGGTGTCCCCTGAATGTGTCTGTGAAGTTTCAGCTCAAAATACCCCATAGATTTTTTTTTTTTTATTCATTTTTTTAACTGCCTATTTTGTGGCATCATTAAATATGCGCCGATTCAGGCTGCGGCCCCTTTAAATTCCTGTGATCCCCGCCCCCTGAGCTCGCGACTGCCTAAAACAGCATAAACAAAGTTCACACAGCTAATATAACCCTCAAAATGGATCTTTACAAAGTGTTCGTCATGCAGAATGTCTAATCGCATAAGTACAGTGTTTATTTGGATGTTTACATTTGATTCTGAGTTTGATGGTGCTTCGTGGCTAAAGCTGACATTACACACTGTTGGAGAGATTTATAAAGAATGAAGTTGTGTTTATGAATTATACAGACTGCAAGTGTCTTGTCTCCGTGAATACAGTAAGAAACGATGGTAACTTTAACCATATTTAACAGTACATTAGCAACAAGCTAACGAAACATTTAGAAAGACAATTTACAAATATCACTAAAAATATCATGTAATCATGGATCATGTCAGTTATTATTGCTCCATCTGCCATTTTTCACTATTGTTCTTGCTTGCTTACCAAGTCTGATGATTCAGCTGTGCACAGATCCAGATAATAATTAATACTGCCTGCCCTTGTCTAATGCCTTGAACATGAGCTGGCATATGCAAATATTGGGGTCATACATATTAATGATCCCGACTGTTACGTAACAGACGGTGTTATGTTGAGATTCGCCTGTTCTTCGGAGGTCTTTTTAACAAATGAGATTTATATAAGAAGGAGGAAACAATGGAGTTTGAGACTCACTGTATGTCATTTCCATGTACTGAACTCTTGTTATTCAACTATGCTAAATTCATGCTAAGGGCACCTTTAAACTAACAATTCAATAAACATATTTTACAATAATAGCGCATTATGATTTTTTTTTTAGAAATTGTTTTCCATTTATTTATTTATTTATTTATTTTTCAGATTTTTGATTTAATACAAATTTATTATCAAAAAGGGTGGTCATCTATACATCTATATCTCTCTCTCTCTCTCTCTCTCTCTCTCTCTCTCTCTCTCTCTCTCTCTCTCTCTCTCTCTCTCTCTCTCTCTCTCTCTCTCTCTATATATATATATATATATATATGTGTGTGTGTAAAAGCATAAACTATTATTTTAATTAATATTTTAAAATGTAAGCAACTTATTAAAGTTCTGCTTCACAGAAATCACAGAGCTTTAGCATAATGTTCACTACAGTGCAGGCTTTTGACCCAGTGACCTTTACCTTGACCTTTGTGATTGACCTCTTTGGCAGCGATGACCTTGTTGATGACAGTCTGGAGGAAGTCGTTCTCGCCCGCCACCCTGGGTGAAAAACGGGAGATGTTCAGCTGCCTGTGGCGAATGGCGTCATCCAACGCTAGCCTGGAGTTCACACGCGACAGGCAACACGCCAACGGAGAGAAGAGAGAAAGAGAGAGAAGGAAGGAAGAGAAAAAGAAGAGAAGAGTAGTAGCCACAGAGAGCCAGGTAAGGGTGGACATGAGCAGAAGGAAAAGAGAGAAGAGATGGATGAAGAAAGCGAAAGGGGGAGAGAGAGAGAGGGAAGACACCAAACAGTGATACAGATACCATGACAGGGACAAAAGCCATTTTTGTTAGCAAACAGTAATGCGGGATGGGTGACAGGAGAGACACAGAGAGATGCTGTAATTTAAGTGATGACCCTCCATCTCACCCAAACACAGATGAAGCCTGAAGCAAGTTACTCTGAGTCTACAAAAGACACATTAGCTCTGGTCCAAAACCTAGTAGGCTGCCTATCTACACTGCATTTTAAAAGGCATCAGAGGTGCACGACAGATGCAAAGTCATATCTAACAGGCAGAAATGTTATTATACCTTTTAATATGCCTCAAACAAGAAATAATAATAATAATAATAAATGCATTCAAGATGGTGGACAAGCTAAATGAATATTGATTAGAAATTAAACATATTTAAAAAATACATTTGTATTTATATTTGATACAATACAACAAAATAATGACATGATATTAAATATGCATTAAATGATTATTATTTGTAATAACCACATTCAATTTAATTAAAATATTCCTTTATTATTATTATTATTATTATTATTATTATTATTATTATTATTATTATTATTATTATTATTATTATTATTAAATATGTTATATTATATATAACATTGTAGAATAATCTTTTTTTATATTATATATAATATTGTAGAATCATTTTATAAAAATGCACAAAATATATTTATTATAATCACCTGGCTAATGTATTATCATTATCATTTATTATTTATTATTTATTATTATATAATGTAAAATTATTTAATTTAAAAACAATAAAAAATATATTTATAAGTATCTGGCAAAAGTATAATAATAAATAATAATAATAATATAATAATATATTATATATAACATTGTAAAATAATCCTTTTTTATATTATATATGATATTGTAGAATTATTTTATTGAAAATGCATGAAATATATTTATTATAATCACCTGGCTAATGTATTTTTTTATTATTATGTATTATTATTAATTATTAATTATTAATTATTATTATTATTATTAAATAGTAATGATAATAACTGACTTGCTATTTGTCGCTGCCATTCCAAATCAGATACTTACGAGGTAAAAGGTAGCTGTCTATGTAGGCAGCTGAAGACAGCAGGATAGCTCAAATGGGTTTTGGAACAGAGCTAATCTGAAGTCACAAATAAGCTGCTACAAAGCAAAAACCTCCCTAAAGTGAGAGCATCCATTTTAAAACAATGAACTCTTCCATTCCTCTGTGAGTGACCCAGCTAGACTGTGAGAGTGGCAAAGCAGAGAAAGACTGAAGTATAGTCTTATTTAATGACAGAATGAACGAGTGAGTGAGTGAGTGACTGACTGTGAGGCACGTATGGCTCCCTACAGAATCAGAGTGTGTGTAAAGTGTTGTTTTCAAAGAATAAATACACAGAGCATTGAGATGATACAGCAGAAATCAGGAAAACAGACACAAACAAACTTACACTCAAATTAACCTTCATATGCCACAAAATAAAAAGGCATGACTACACAATACTTCATTAACTACCTTACTCACTAACCCGGAGTCAGACATCGAAATGTGAACCAATTCAAATCAAAAACATGAACTCAGAAATCCCTTTTTTATTAATAAATTATTAAAATGTGCAGAAAGTCTGCTTTCTGTTTTTCGCCTGTTTTTTCTGTTTTGTTTTGTTTTGTTTTGACTTTTGCTAGTGCTCTGTTGCAAACTTTATAAGTGTGCTTGAGCACTTAATTTATATTTTAAAGGCTCAATTATGGTTTGGTATTTCTCTGTAATGTAGAACAATGTTAGCAATTTTACACATAATAGTATTTTTTCTCAGCCCTGAAACAAACTATTTTCTGAACATAAAGAAAAAGGAATTATTTAAATAATTAATTGTAAGCAAATTAAAAGTAAACAATAAATAAATAAATCAAACAAAAACACTAGTATTGGTATCAACAACTGATTTAAATGCACGTGTATTAAACAAAAAGCTTCTATTTAGATGGTTTTCTAGGTTTTGCGATAGTCATTATGTTCATTTCCATAAAGGCTGCAGTGTTGATGTGATGAAGTCATACTCACGGCTGGAAGGGAATGAAGTGTTGCTTGTCCTCATCGTCCATCTTGCCTGTGATGATGTCTGTGACGTCCATTACTGCAGAGAGAAGAATGAGAAGAGAATAATATCAGCAGAGAAAAAGCCTGGGAAAACATGATGTCTCAACAACTCTGGGTGAATCTCATGAAGATAAGAAATAACCAGCTCATATTTCATCCCAAAATCAAAAGAGAAAACAATGAATTGAAGCTTTTTGGGGGGGGGATTGTAGTGACATTATTTGCCATTTACTGTACACACACTGTCCCATTCACATTTCAAAATTCTAAAATTCTATTTGTTTCTAATACCAAATTTTCATTACTATAATCCAAAACACTGAGTACTTAAATTGTATTAGAGTACATTTGTAAAAAAATTAAAATTAAAATAAATAAAAGTAAAAATTCAAATAAAAATTAAAATTATTTAAAATAAAATTAATTATAAAAATAATTAAAAATAAAATAAAATAAAATAAAAAATAAATAAAATAAAATAATAAAATAAAATAAAATAAAATAAAATAAAATAAAATAAAATAAAATAAAATAAAATAAAATAAAATAAAATAAAATAAAATAAAATAAAATAAAATAAAATAAAATAAAATAAAATAAAATAAAATAAAAAATAAAATAAAATAAAAAATAAAATAAAATAAAATAAAATAAAATAAAAATTTTAAAAAATCATCGTAGTTAGCATAGAATTTAATTAATACAATTAGTTTTATTACTGTATGACTTTCCTTCCCCCTACAAAACAGAAATGAAAATTTTGAGGTGTAAGAAAAAAATGCAATCCCAGATCTTATTGTTCTAAAAAGGCTTTGTTTTCTTTATGCAAAATGTTTTTTTCTGGTTGTAATGGGACCTAAATTTTTCTCTCTGAGATTCTTCTCATCATTGTAAAACTCTGTATTAAAAAAAAAAAAAAAAAAAAAAAACAACACAGTAAAGCAGAATAGAAACAATCATGGAAGTTTAAATTTGTGTTTTATAAGGTGAGAGCAGCAAAAACTTTCTAGATAAGCTGTCAACCAGCAGCTATTACTGAGTGAACACATAAACATCGCCTCTAAATGGCCATTTGGCCTCATGTGCAGGAGTGGCCGAGCTGAGATTGGGTTTACCGCAGGCAACAGGAAACTGATGAGCCATAATGGAAGTGTTGGCTTGTCTCTGAATGTGACACATTAAAGGTGACATTGCACATACAGGTCCTGCCTCTACCTGCCTGACCCACATACAGACTAACGGCCATACAGAATGAGAGAGAGAGAGAGATAGGCTTTCCCACTTCAAAAACCGTTTGATGTTGAAACCAAAGGCTGCATGTCTCCTCTTATTCTCCTGTTCAGCCTTATTTATTTATTTACAACAGAAAAACAGATTTCTCTTTTTCCCATTGCGACTAAAGCACCAAGTTCACAACAGGAGAAACCTTTTGTGCACAATAGCAGATTTTTGGGTGGTTGTTTACTGGCACAAGGTCAAAAGTTGCTTAATAAAATAATATCACATCTATTCTCAAGACATCAGGAAACATTCATAAACTGAACTGGACACAATGCATTGTAATGCACTGGACACTGAAGTTGAACCCAAGGTGTCAGGGATTAGCAACAGTAATGGTGATAAGCAGACACAAATATTAGGGTAAAATACATTATTAGGGTCACTTAACTCCAAGACTTCTACTGTATACTGTAATTGTAGTGGTAATAAAACAATATTTATCTACAGGCAGAAAAAACACTTTGATTGTAGCCATATTAGTGGAAAGGCCTTTGTTTTGAATGCATTAAAAATGTATGAATTCAGTGAGATTGGTGCGTTCCATTTTCTATGTGATGTTGTGTGTCACCTTCTCTATTCACATACAGCAAAGCTTATATGCAATATATTTTTCCAGTTGATTACACACAAGGCTTGAACAACTGTGTCTGTATGCAATCACTCAAATAATGACAAATAAAAATACAGATTCCAAAACAGAACACCTGCTCTCCATAATTTAAAACAAAACAAGACAAAGACCCTTACATTAAACAGACAAAATATATTTGCATTTATAGTTAAACTTTGGGAACTTAGTATTAACTATCATTGTCAATAAAAAAATAAAAAATAAAATACAAAAAATAGATTACATTTTATTTTTATTTAAAATAATAAAAATAAAATATAATAAAAATAAAAAAATAATAATTTTAATTTTTAAAATTAAAATAAAAGTAAAAAATTAAATTAAATTAAAAAGTAAAAATAATTATAATAATAATTAAAATTAAATTTTAATATTAATGTTAAATTTTTAATTTGTATTATATTTTATAAAATATTTTATACTTTATTTTATTATATCATTTTTCCTTTAATTTTAAAATAAAATAAAATAAAGAAATAAAAAATTACAAATAAAATAAAATAAAATAAAATAAAATAAAATAAAATAAAATAAAATAAAAAGTTGGTGTTGATCATCAAGTAGAGTTTGCCAATAGCAACAATAAGGTCCTTAAATCACTTTGGATAAAAGGATCTGCCAAATAAATAAATAAATAAATAAATAAAAAAATAAAAAAATAAAATAAAATAAAAATAAACCTTCATTATAATGTGTAAGAAACACAAGAAATTTAAAATTATTTCATGTTCATAATAAGTCCGTTATAAAATAAAGAAATAAAAAAATAAAATAAAATAAAATAAAATAAAATAAAATAAAAAATAAAATAAAATAAAATAAAATAAAAAATAAAATAAAATAAAATAAAATAAAATAAAATAAAATAAAATAAAATAAAATAAAATAAAATAAAATAAAATAAAATAAAATAAAATAAAATAAAATAAAATAAAATAAATAAAATAAAATAAAATAAAATAAAATAAAATAAAATAAAATAAAATAAAATAAAATAAAATAAAATAAAATAAAATAAATAGTTGGTGTTGATCATCAAGTAGGGTTTGCCAATAGCAACAATAAGGTCCTTAAATCACTTTGGATAAAAGGATCTGCCAAATGAATCAAAGTTCATTTGGCAGATGCAAGTGCATTGAGTTTTATGTGTGAAAACAGAAAGTGAGGCACTACCTGCCACACCGAAGGGTCTGCGGAGGCCAGATGTTAATTTCTTAGTGTTGTTATCTCTGAGCTCCATTCGGCCAACTCGAACGATCTGACAAACAAAACTGATTTTCTCCCTCTTCAGGTCTTCACTCCCCAGATCCTGTAGAGAAACACACAAACATAAGTGTAAAAACACACACACACACAAAAACATGCACAAGCACTTGCACAATCATGTACTAAAATGCCCCATATCATTTTGAGCCCCCAAGCACTAATGGCCATGCACCAGGTGTTTCTGCCTACAACCATCTAGTTAAAATCAAACTTGTTAGTTTAGCAACTATCCAGGAAGCCAATGATTGATCCACGGATTCGGCCGGTGTACACAGGCTGTTAGTACAGCGTCCGGGTGAAGGGTAAATTGTTTCGAGCAGCGTTTGATTGGGGGCAGCAACTCATTCCCCACTGGGGGTTTCTGCAGAGAGCAGAGGATTCTGGGAAAACAAACTGACCCACAACAGCCCAGCATCCATTAAAGAAATGACCTCTAGCAAATGAGAACAGCTCTCATATGTGGGTGCATATATGTACCTACATGCACACACAACAATGCATACACTCTATAATTATTAATTACGTACATGCAAATACACAAAATACAAATGCATGCAATTAAAAAAAAAAATAAAAAATCACAAACAAACATGCTTCATAATCATAAAAATGATTTCATGTTCATAAGTCGCTTCCCAGTAAAATAAAATAAAATAAAATAAAATTTAAAAAATAAATAAAAAATAAATAAAAAATAAATAAATAAATAAATAAATAAATAAATAAATAAATAAATAAATAAATAAATAAATAAATAAAATAAAAATAAACCTTCATTATAATGTGTAAGAAACACAAGAAATTTAAAAATTATTTCATGTTCATAATAAGTCCATTTCCAGCATAGAAAATTGGTTTTCCTGTGTTGAAGTGCAAGCAGATGCAAACACATGTACTTGGACACACACAATACGTGCAACAATGCAAGCCAGGCATCGTCTCCAGTGAGCTTCCTTATCCGCTCCTCTAACGACCGTTAGCTCATTACCCTTTACAGCGTTAATGATGATGCCGCTTTCTCCAACACTTTAATTACCAATTCTAAAACACGACTGATGAACACGAATTAAAGTGTCACCCAATAATACCGTGATTACTCATTAAGGAACAATGCAAGAGACGGGAACAGACGAATGGAATCAAGCCGTAACAAAGTCATTTACATGACGATGTTTTCAGGAATGAGTTGGTAATGAAGCAGCGCATCAGCACAGGACGACACATTTGAGTGTTCAAATCAAACAATTAGATCATGTATGTGAAGGGTTTTTACGTGTGGCCTAGCGGTTTGCCTACATGCCCAAATTAGCCTTGTTCTAAAACCTAGTTAGGTGACCAGCTAGTCATTTTAAAACATGCCATTATCATACAACCACTTTTTTGGACAAAATTTTGTTCAGCTAGTCAAGTCTTATATGTGATTTTGCTCATTTTGTGTGATGCACAATGAGCAATAACTAAGTTAATTTATTTAAGTTAATATAGGCATTTATGTCAATACATTTCCGTTTTAGAGGTGGCATTAGAAAGTAGCTACAAAGACTATAGAATAACACAAGACGCGTCACTCGTACCGTTTTGAATGGGAGAAAGTGCAACACGCAATATGGCGGAATAAGTCCCGCCTTCTAAATAAGAGCCAATTGCCGATTGGTAAAGTCATTGCGTCACTGCAGCAGCCGTTAGAAGCTCCGGTTCCTATAGAAACAGTCAGACGCGCGTCTCCGAAATGAGAGACAAGAGACGCGCATTTAGGACTGCGCATGCACATTAGCTTGATCCAGCCTGAAAAATACCACTTTTGTGTCATGATTCGAGCATTTAGAAACAAAATTTATGAGACCGCTGTTGTCATGAACAATATGAAATTTAATCGAAAGCTTGGCAAACAGCTTTGGAGAATTTGATGTTTCCCCATTCAAAGAGACAGGAGCTGCACTTGAATGCCCAAGAGGCGTTTCAAAGATGGATGCCGAGTGAAATGACTTGTATTAAAGGGACTTTGGTAACCATCAATGAGCCATGGTGCTCATGTGGGTGATTTCAATCTGGTCGTCATCATGTCCCAAAACCATTTCTCCATCTCTCCATGACAATCTTGAACAAAAAGTGTCAAAAGTAAAAGCCCAAAATAATACATACCGTGAACACAGCACGCAGGTTATGCAGCTGATCGATGTCTTTCACCAAACCTGAGCTGGACCAGCGCACAAGATAGTTTTCACTGGAAGAAAATTCAAAAGTAAGTAACAGATATTAAAGGCTTAAATCACCCAAAAATTTAAATGATCCCATAATTTACTCACCCTCAAGCCGTCCTAGGTGTATCTTCTTTCAGATGAAAACAACCAGAGACATATTTAAATATATCCTTGCTTTAGAATGGTTGTGAATGGGGCGCCACATTTTGAATTAAAAAGTGCATCCATCCATAATAAAAGTAATCCATACGGCTACAGGGGCTTAATAAAAGGCCTTCTGAAGTGAAACGATGGGTTTTTGTAAGAAAAATATCCATATTTAAAACCTTATTAACTATAATGACTAGCTTTCGGCAGTCGGCCATACACATTGATTTGCGACGGAAGAGTAACCTCTGACCCGACTCATGATGCAATGACGAACGCAGAAGTGCAGAGGATAGAGCAAAACAAAACACCAGGCACAAATTAGAAGTCTAAAGCTTACTAAGTTTACGATACTCCTACATTAAAACTGACTTGCAGTGTGCGTATGGTCGTCAGCCGGAAGTTAAGTACTGAATTTGAATTTATAAAGTTTTAAATATGGATATTTTTCTTACAAAAACACCTCGTTTCTCTTCAGAAGGCCTTTATTAACCCCCTGGAGTCATATGGATTACTTTTATAATGGATGGATGAACTTTTTTTTTTTTGCTTCAAAATTTGGCCCCCCATTCACTGCCATTATAAAGCTTTGAGGAGCAAGGATATTTTGAAATATATCTCCGATGGTGTTCATCTGAAAGAAGATAGTCATATACACCTGGATGGCTTGAGGGTGAGTAAATCATGGGGTAATTTTCATTTTCAGGTGAACTATCCCTTTAATGGCATTACTATTACTACAAACCTTCCCCCTATAGCTCAGATGGTAGATCACAGTGCTGGTAATGTCAAGATAATAGGATTGATTCCCAGTGAACGCATATATTGATAAATGCACAGCTTTAATGCATGTAAGACACTTTGGATAAATGCAAATGTAAATGTCTTTCTCTGTGGACACAATCAAGTATAATACAATGATCATTCACTGCTGAAACAAACCATTGAGAATTGTGTGCATGGTACAAACACTGTGGTTGATTTACTACTGAGGATGTGAAACATCATGGGTACTGGACTAGACTATTGTCAAATTATTAAAATTATGATTTTAAAAAATGTATTAATAATTATATTAGTAATATTATTTGTATAACAATTAAATATAATAATAAAAGCTATAATTACTAAAAAAAAATGCTAAAATTACTTTAAAAAGCTTTAAACTCTAAACAAAGTACCATTTGACAGCTATGCTTAGGACTGATATGTGCACTGACCTGATAAACTTGGACTCAATGGGATCATATAGTGACATCAGCACTTCTGCATCTTCTCCGATTTTGCACACGACATTCTTGAGCGTGACGAACAAGGCAAACGAGGGTGTGGAGGCAAACTTCGCCTGCCTGCTCAAATCCAAGTTCTGCTTCTGAGACTGAAAAATAAATAAATGCATAAAAACTATGGTAATTAATCTTTCAAATGTGCTTTGAGTCAAAGTCAGCAAGACTAATTACACAGGCGTTAATCACTTTCAGCCTCAAGGAATTTATGGGCCTTTTTACACCTGGTCACTTCATTAATTTTCTCTGATCGGATAGCCATCCGAATGTGAAAAGACCAGGTGTAAATGTCCTCTGAAACACTTTCAAGACGGATTTAAATCTGTTCACTCTTAGGAGGTGCTGAGACACATTCTAGACGAAACTGGCCAAGTGTAAATGCAAATGGTTGTTGAAACCACATATGTAAATGTTACTCCTCCCAAAAATGCTAAATAAACAGCTGCGAGCGTGTTATAGGCTATATGGCATGTTATAGCTAGATATGACAGTACTAATGTATTGCGCATCGGCACAGATGAGTAGAGTATCTCTTCAGCAAGCCGGCGTGCAAACTGCCACAAATGAAACTGAAAGTAAGTCGCAGACGCTCAAAACACAATCATCTTCATTAAAAGTAGTAAGACTAAATTATCTTACCAGTGCTGATTCTGCTCTCTCTCCTATTGCGGTTTTTGATCTTGAAATTAGCTGATGATAAATAAAATGCAGCTCATACTGTATCTGTTGCTTTCATTGACATGAACTCCGATAAATTTTCATATAACACGGGAATTGAAGATCAGATATATATTAATTTTGCGGAGATACATTTATGCAGGCAAGTGTAAATGGAATCAATGAACAAATCAGACAGCTATCCAAACAGTAAAAACACATGATGTGGCCAGGTGTAAACAGGCCCTTTATCACTTAAGCAGTTTGTATCTGGTGAAAGAGACTCAAGGACAGTGAACATCTGGGTAGGGTCACCAGTGCTCAAAATGTCACCTTGTCATACAGGTTTGGAACAACATGAGTCTGAATAAATGACAGAATTTTCAACTTTATGGGTGAACAGTTTCATCATTGTATTAGGATCTTAAATGAAAACTTCTGGCTCAAGGGAAGCACCTGCTCAGTTCGAAACATGGTGAATAACACTCACTGTGACTCATCTAAAGGCACTACAGTGATTCAACAGTTATTAGAGAGGCGTTGCGAGAACACACAGGTCAAACGGAGATGTTAACCTCATAGACTGTACATAAGTATGTTTGAGGATTTCACACTTCAGTCTTAAGAAGCTCTGACTCACGTAACACAAGAGCTGAGTGATATCAAATATTCACAATATATTTCAATGTTTTTGTTGACAATAAGAAACATCATAGACATTTAGTTGATTTTGAGCATTTAACCATTATGTTAATGAAGACTGCAATAATAAAATTAATGAGAAAAGGTGTCTGAATAACCTTTTGGTTCCAAATGTATCAATTTTACTGGTAATCCACAATATGAAGAATTTTTGGGTATAATATTATGTCACAGTTTACTTTATTTAGCTATCCTCACTTACATCAATGAACTATAATGTCCTGCACCCACCAGTAAAAAATATACCAAATTTATATTTATATTTATATTTATATATATATATACACACACACACACACACACACACACACACACAATATATATGCCAAATTATATATAAGTGACAAAATATATATATTGTGCATGCATATATAATATAATATAATATAATATAATATAATATAATATAATATAATATAATATAATATAATATAATATAATATAATATAATATAATATAATATAATATAATATAATATAATATAATATAATATAATATAATATAATATAATATAATATAATATAATATAATATAATATAATATAATATAATATAATATAATATAATATAATATAATATAATATAATATAATATAATATAATATAATATAATATATGCATGCACAATATATATATATTTTGTCACATATATAATTTTGCATTTTATACCACATATCGCTGTAGTATATAGGTGCATTTATTTGAAATTTTTACATTGTTATAATTTCATATTTAATCTACCAATCAATGCAGAAACAACATAAAGACATTAATGGCATCTTATTCCTACTGCTGTCTATTAAAAAGTTCTAAGTTTTAATCTCTATCTATCTATCTATCTATCTATCTATCTATCTATCTATCTATCTATCTATCTATCTATCTATCTATCTATCTATCTATCTATCTATCTATCTATCTATCTATCTATCTATCTATCTATCTATCTCATATATATATATACACATACACATCCATCTTTTTTTTTTTTCGTAAGTCTATTGAATCTTGTCAAAAGGCTGAAAAATATTGAGACTTTTTTCCCACCCAGCCATGTGTCACATTGAGCCCCACAGCAAGATAGGAAGTGAGATGGTTCACTCTCATGCTCTCTGTTCCCGTGTCAACTCTCACACGTCAGTGATGGTGTTTGAGAGCTGCGGTCAGGGACTTTTTTATGTGGTTTAGTGGTTGTGCTTGACAAAGTAGTCACATCTACATATAAATGTGAAGTAACAGTTATAATTAAAGGTGTTCATTAAACATCACAGCGGGTGGTGACCAAAATAACACTGCAAAACGCAGAGTTGATGTGAGTGTGATGTCTGCTCTGAGGCCTTCCAATTTCACAACCCAACACCACCAAACAAACACATTTAAATATATCAATCTAAATATACCACAAACTTGAAAAAAAAAAACAGCATGTATTTATTGTGCCATGAAGGAATAAATACGTCTAACATAGTTTACCTTTTCCTCTTGAATGCGAGCTTCAATCTGCTTGGACGCGGCTTCATGCGCTCGGAACAGATTGATAGTGCTGGTCAGGTCAGGATCCAGAATATTCCCATCTTTATCTCTCACCACCAGATCTAGGTCTAAATACCTGCCAAGCACACACAAAAACACAGTAAGAAACATTTTAAAACAGACTTGGTTGAAATATTTGGACGAAAACCTCTGCTAAACGAATAAATGGAAATGGAAAAATGTCAATGTGCATTAAAAATGTGTGTAACAGAAAAAGAAACTGAGTTGATTTTCAAGAAATGCAAGTGATACTTAGTATAAAAGTGACAACCATGACGCAAGAGTGCTTCCATGCATTGCTAAGGTGTCCTAAATGGTTTTAAGCATGTTGAAATGTGGTTCCTAGTGTGTTCATTAGGGTTTCCAGGGCATTGCTAGGTTGTTTCGATGAATTTCTGGGGTTGCCGGATGGATTGCCCTCTTTATGTAAAAATAAAGACCTTTCACCTAACAAAGTTGAGAAAGACAGAGACTTGAACTGAAAACAGTTGTACATGTGTGAGTCACTTTTTGACCACAGCAGTTCTATCATCTCATCTGTATACCCGCTTCCTCCTACAGCTAAACACTAAAGTTAAAGGTGCAATAGGTGATTCCTTAGAGAAACATTTTGTTATACTGTTTGAAAGTCTCCCGATATCCTAATAGCAATCATTATGTCTAAACTGTCTAAATGCATTTTTATAAATATATATCATCTGTGGAAGGCGTAGGACCATAAAATGTTCAACCAAGTATTATATTCAATTGTACTAAAATAATATGATGTCCAAGCATGTCAACAGCGTATGTTTTGGCCTCATTTTGGCTGCCTGAGATTCTCCACTTTGATGTTGAGCAACCCAAGTGTGAGCTGTTAAAGCTCCGCCCCCTTCTGAAAAGGGGGCCGGAGGCAGAAGCTCATTTGCATTTAAAGGGGCACACAATAGGGGCAAATTTGACAAGCTGGGGCCCGTTCTTCGTATGTTGCTTATTACATCCGAGAACAAATGACACATCCAAGATGATATCATCGTGCTAATCATGATCCGGCTAATTGGGTTCTTCGAACACACCTGTTGTGTATGATTAGTATCGCTGGATTGAGTTATCTGAGATAATTGCGCGTTCATGTGTTGGCTTAAAAGGGGATATGTATCGATAGTAGAAACATTGATCAGCAATGCAGCGATTGGCTGGTGTCAAGACGGCAACGTAATGACATCATAGAATGAGAAAAGACACCTGATGAAAAACTTTACGAATTTCTAGACATTTATAAGGAAACAGCCAAGCGAATAAATGACAGAAGAACGACATAAATGTTAGATAAATGAAATGTGCACTTTTTTTTTTTTTTTTTTTTTTTTTTTTTTTTTTACATGATTACCCAATTATTTAGGCTATATTCACAATTTCTATTATTTGTACATTCAATTTTTTATTTCAATGTTGTAATTAGTAACGAATTTACCTTTGAAGCATATTTGACAGCATTAATTAAAAAGTTTCTTAAGGATCAAGATCAAGTTATCTGCATCTCCTGCGCTTCATCAAGCCACTCCCATAATATATGTCGCGGTTCAAATCGTTCAAATGCACAAATGCATGTATGGCATAGACATCTGTACATCATGTGTGTAAAACTCCAATAAAAAATATTACGCAATTATTCCCTCACGAATGAATCTCTCACAGAGTAAAACTGTCGGTGTCTATATTATGACACTACACGGCATTGTAGTGTTATTTGCAAATTTATTTTTAAATCATTATTATTGTCCCTGGTTTACATTAGGGTACTCTTGTGGGAAAGTAGCAGAGGCTGGGACAGACTTTAAACATCACCTCTGCTTAAAAAGATGCAATCTAATCCTGTTTACATGAAATAAGCCTGCTCCCGAGCAGGTTTGAGCTTACGGACCTGTTGCTATGACAGCAAGTCTAGGATGAGCTTCGAAGAACCAAACGATCCAAGATAATGCCAAATCGTCAACAATCAAATCCAGCTAACTGAGTTAGTGACGTACGAAGAACGGGCCCCTGTAATAAATGATCTGTGGGGTATTTTGAGCTGAAACTTCACAGACACATTCTGGAGACACCAGAGACTTATATTACATCTTGTGAAAAGGAGCATAATAGGTCCCATTTAAGTTATCACAAAGAGATCACAAAAAAATAGCTTACTTCCACATTGCAAAAGGAGATGGACCCTTACTGGCATGTTTCATTGTTTGCCAGGCAAAAATCATCAGACAGCATCAACATTTAATACTTTAAGTTAAGGAACACACCACACACCACTGATTAACAATCTTTTTCTTTTACTCAAATGAGAGCGGATAAAACATCCGAAGGGCTGAAAAACTTTCACAATGACCCTTCAAAGCCAAAACAGGCCCTGAATAAAAATGAAGAGCAATACAACGCTCTCATTAAAATTTTGATTTTATGTAACGGACCGCAGTCGTGACTTCCATCTCATGCGCTCCCAGTTCTAACATAACCCAATCAGAATGACTCAGCAGCTTGTGTTTGTGTGTGTGTGTGTTCATACTTGTTTCCGTAGTCCATCTTGGAGGTGACTTTCTGTTTGAGCTCCGACATCTCATCCTGCGGGAGCGTGCCGGACAGGATCTGGGAGCGCCACTCGATCAAGTCATAGATCATGTCTCGGACCGTGTTGAACATCTCACGCTTGTCACCCTGTTGGAAACAAAAAGTCTGTTTAAAACCCTGCAATGCGTGTTAATTAATTTGTCAAAGCTCATTCTGCGGCGTAAAGGCGCGAGGCTCCTAATCACTGCAGACAAAGAGCCCTAGAGTGTCATATTGCTTACTTATGCAATTTAAAGGGTTTACAAACTGTCAATGAGACTCTTTTTGGAAAATATTAAAAACAAATTTTAATTTTTAATTTGTACATCAGCTTTCCAACATCACGCCTGAGGCGAAGGGGATCAGATTTATTAGAGAAAATTGCAATGTTGCAGTGTGTCACAGCAGATGAATGTTTGCGCTATGAACAGTGACGTGTTTGTCATCAAAATGCTTTGTCGCTAAATTGATGATGTCAGTGATGACTATGTGTATGCAATGATGCTGATCTCCATGTCTGAAAATGCATATTTCCCTATTATACACTATAGTATGCAAAAGCAGCATGTTAAATGAGTAGGATGTCCAACAGTATTCATAAAAAGTCACTAAAAATACCCAGATGAGTAATTATACCAAGATGTTGAAGTGTGCATCCGATGAGGTCATGGGAGAAGATTTGTAATTAGCAGAGAAGTGATGCAACTGATATCACAGATCACATGACAATGCCATCATAGCCAGATTGCATTTATACTATACATGCATACTTTTGTTTGTGACAAAGCCAGCATCCAACGCTAATTTCATGGTGAAAACACAGGTTAAACTCTTTGTGTAATGGAAAAATGCTTACTTTTAAGTGTGTAGAGTATGTAAGTTTTGGGATATAATACCACATCTTGAGATAAATTTCAAAATGCAGGATTACCACATATAGGTCCCTCCATATTGTCGCCCATTCGCGCAGCGTAGTCGTGACCTCATGAACCAGAGGAAGCTCAGTAGGAATGACCGTCTCCTTTTGTCTAAGACAAAAAGGAAAAAGTGTGAAAGCAAAAAATTAAGATAAACATAGGCAGCACAGAGTTTTTCAAAGAATATCACTTGTGTGGGAAACAATAGGGTGTTTAACTGCATCTCACTCTATTCACATCAGTAATTCCAGCTTAATACAGGCTTCTGAGGTCCCTGAGTCATTCAGATCCCTTCATACCAATGAAAACTAATTACCAGCATCAGTCATCAAAACAGCTGTTATGAAATCTGAGCTGGGCTTTGCTCTCGATTCCAATTACTCTCTCTCACACTCACACACACACACACACTCACACACACACTCTCACTCATGCGTATTATATTCCTGAAACACACTCGAAAATCCATTTCGGGCTCTAAAATCTCCTATTAGGCTGGCACTGGGCTGTTGGAACGCTAACTTGTTTTAGTAAGATGTCTATGGGAAGGACGTTGTTAACTGCGCTGAGGCTGGACTCAGGGACCAATGCTGATATAATCAGACCAATAACAGAAGTAACATGATCTTCAGATGTAGCAAAGGAGTGGAAAGTTTAATGCGAGTATATTCCAAAACATAGTAAGCTGCCTACATAGAGAACTGCCTTCAAAGACAGCACCTTAAACATCACAGAGACTCCCAAGATCTGATATAGAACTATCAGTGTGTAAATGGTGAGTAAAGAGACAAGGATTTTAGGGCACTTTACATTAATAGGGTACAAAATGAAACTCTTAAATTTAAATTATATGATAATATACAGTCAAACCAAAAATTATTCAGACATTTATTTTTACTAGTGTGACACTTTAGTTCATTTATGTAAGTGAGGATAGCAAAATAAAGTAAACTATGACGTATTATACCCAAAAATTCTTCATACAGTGGACTACTAGTAAAATTTGGAACCGAAAATTCAGACACTTTGACCTGACCATGTTTTGCTTAAGTGTTATCTGACATTATTAAAGCAAGGCAAGGCAATTTTATTTGTATAGCACATTTCATACACAATGGTAATTCAAAGTGCTTTACATAAAGAAGCTTAATTAAGATTTTTTTTTCCTGACACTGTTTAACTTTATTTACTATAGTTTAAAAAATGTTAATAAAATTAACTGTATTAATGAATGAAATGTCCAAGATGTCTGAATACATTTTGGTTTGAGAGGTGGTACTTGACTTTCAGAAAATTTTAAGGACAAATTGAATATTATAAGAGTTGATTTATTTTATTTTCATGTTTGCCGTTTTTGCATAGAATACTTTTTAAAACCATGATTTGCTTGAATTTGTAATTTTAAATAAACAACAAAATAAAGAGAAAATACATTTAAAATATTATAATACTATTAAAATAAAATAAATATTAAATATAAAAATAATTAAAATAAAGCAAAATATTAAATAAAATATGTAAAAAAATAAATACAATATCAAATATATAAAAAAATAAAATTAAATAAAACCACAGAGACTCACAAGTGAGCAGAAAGCTATACTTCACAAGAAGCACAAGACTCAATGTTTTAATAAGCTAATAAGTTAATTGAACAATACTGTTAATATGCAGAACACAGACTTATGGGTAAATATATTTTTATTTAGACTAAGTAACTGTAATTTAATTTTATAGTTTTGATACTATTGATTAGTGAATAAAACATAAGTAGATTTAGGGTATGTTTACACAACAATGATATGCTAAAAAAAGACAGGAAAATGTTTTTCCTTTGCATTTTTTGCATACATTGCATATGACAACGTTGTCAAAGCAATGCGCTTATAGACTGAACATGTAATATGCATGTGCATGAGGTCACCGTTTTCACAAATTTGCATTTTTGTAGTTTACACAGAGACAATAATGGTATCATTTTTAAAAACTTGCGCTTTAAAAAGCACTTTGAACTTTCAAAAGGTTGCGTTTTCAGTACCCCAAAACGGCGTTGTCATGTAAAGGAACAGCCAAAACACATAAAAAGTTTTCCATTTTTAGTTGAAAACGGTGTCGTGTAAACAGCCCCTTACAGTATATTCAACATTTTTCCCATCGAAAAACAAATCATGAGTTTGCCTTCTCCGTGAAGGATACAAGCAATGCTGTTTTACAATCTGGCCCAAATGAGTTGGTTTGGGAAAAGTTCGCTTTTGTTTTCTATATTCAGCAAACTACAAACTGTCAGGAAATCTAAATGAAAATACTGACCCACTGCCTTCAACCGTGGCCTCCTTCAGATGTATGTAACAAGCTGGAAACACCCCCTGTACACAGACCACCACATTAGAAAATACCAAACAAAGGAAAAAATCAAGTTGAGGTCTGCTGAATGATGAACATGGAAGCTAACTGTACTGTGGAACTCACCTTCTTCGATTTTCTCCTCAGCCGATACCCTCGATACCATCCTGAGAAGAGCACAAAATATCACAGCAGTCAGATGAGAATACCAACAATTAGATTACAGTGAGACGCCACTGTGTCTCTCCAGAAAACAATATTCTGAGATTATAAAAGGCATGTTTCATAAATCTCTGGGAGATATGAAGTGAGGCAGCGGGCATGTCTGCAAGCTATGAACAAATCATTCAAGACTAAAGTGTGAGTTACTGACATTGGAGAGAGGTTGTTCTGGAGGCAAGAGGAAAGATCTGATCAGGACATATCTGTGCGTAAAGGTCTTTAAAAGGGTAAGAGGTGACTGAAATGGATGGAAAACAGGACGCACTTTACATAGGGGTACAAAATACTGTGTGAAACTCATCAAAATAAGAAAATAAATAGAAGTAGATGTTGTCGTTCTTCAGCAAATGATCACTGAGAGGTAAATGAGTTCAGAAAATATCAAGGGCAAATTAAATATTTATTTGCTCTTTCATTTTTGCCACTTTGAAATAAATACAATTAAAAACTATGATTGTGATTTTGTAAACCCCCCCAAAAAATATATGTAAACATCAAAATAAAGAGACACAATTAAAAAAAAATAAATAAACAAAGAGTATCAAAATAAAATAATAATATAAAATGCATAAAATAATAAAATAAATGTCTGCAAAAATAAAACAAAATAAAGACAATCAAAATAAAATAAAATAAAAGATAATCAAAATAAAATAATAACATAAAATGCATAAAATAATAAAATAAATGTCTGCAAAAATAATAAAATAAAATAAAAAAGACAATCAAAATAAAATAATATAAAAGATAATCAAAATAAAATAAAAATCAATAATGACATCAATAAAAAAATAAAATAAAAAATAAATAAAATAAAATAAAATAAAATAAAATAACAAATAAAATAAACTAAACTAAACTAAACTAAAATAAAATAATAAAATAAAATAAAAAAGACAATCAAAATAAAATAATATAAAAGATAATCAAAATAAAATAAAAATCAATAATGACATCAATAAAAAAATAAAATAAAAAATAAATAAAATAAAATAAAATAAAATAAAATAAAATAAAATAAAATAAAATAAAATAAAATAAAATAAAATAAAATAAAATAAAATAAAATAAAATAAAATAAAATAAAATAAAATAAAATAAAATAAAATAAAATAAAATAAAATAAAATAAAACTGGGTTTCAGATTTTGCCTAAGTTAACGTTCAGTAGGATCCTTGTCTAGGACCACATTTTGGTTTGTGGTTAATGATAAAAAAATAATTTTTGCTATTTTTTTTTTTTTTTTTTTTTTTTTTTCCTTAAAATAGCTTTGGTAAGGGGTTGAATGGTTAAGCTTGATGAATGCAGTTAACATAATATTTTAAAATAATTAGCCATATTAGCCTTTTCATATTGATGCTTTACGTTGTCACAGAGTAGTTACAACATAAGAAGGTGTAGGTGTGTGTGTGTGTGTGTGTGTGTGTGTGTGTGTGTGTGTGTGTGTGTGTGTGTGTGTGTGTGTGTGTGTGTGTGTGTGTGTGTGTGTGTGTGTGTAGGTGTGTGTGTGTGTAGGTGTGTGTAGGTGTGTGTGTGTGTAGGTGTGTGTGTGTGTAGGTGTGTGTGTGTGTAGGTGTGTGTGTGTGTGTGTGTGTGTGTAGGTGTGTGTAGGTGTGTGTAGGTGTGTGTAGGTGTGTGTAGGTGTGTGTAGGTGTGTGTGTGTAGGTGTGTGTGTAGGTGTGTGTGTAGGTGTGTGTGTAGGTGTGTGTGTAGGTGTGTGTGTAGGTGTGTGTAACTGTCTTACCTTCATAAGTCTCCAGAATGTGTACAGTGTCTCCGATCTGTAAGGAAAGCTCTTCATCACTGCGAGCGTCATAGTTATAGATGGCTGGGGACAAAGAACATAAAACACTGTACTGAGACACATGGCATCAATTTCTTGGGTGTGTGTGTGAAGCTGAGGGTTATAGATGATGCAGTAATGCAATAACTAACCACACAACAAGCAACAGCAGCTCAACAATAAACACTGGCTCGAATTTGACATACATGCACCTAAGAGCATGAAAAAGGTTTGAAATTAATTCACTTTTTGAAAGATTTTATGAAGACTTTCAGTGAATAACTTTAATTTTGTATAGATGATACTTTAATGGTGCTTGTTTGGTACTTTGGGGCTTCAACATCGACATCAATATTAAAACCCATTGCTGTCCTGCAAACATTGGTATTTCCTTCAGGAAGTGTGTAATGTCTCTGACAGAGAGAGTTACGCTCATGTGTTTACTAGAGTCAAGTGTTAATGCCGTGTTCATCTGTCGGGCAGGAGAAGCAGCGGTGACGTTCACGCGGTGATGTGCCGTGGTGTTTCTCAGTGACCCTGAACGACCACATAACCCCAGCGACAGAGAGACCGCAGAGGACAAGAAGAGAGCAACAGATAGAGAGAGACCTTGGAGGGTTAATTACGCACAGACGGTCTCCATTTCTCTGTCAACACTCTCACCTTCATTCTCACACATGCTGTTTCTGTCCTTCCTCTGCCAACTCAGAGTCTCTCAGAAGAGAGAGTAATTACAGAATATTCTCACTGTGGGCCTTTTCAAAACACACACACACACACACACACACACACACACATTTCTCTTTGTAGTCTCTCTACATCCATTGTTCTTTTTTACATGAGTCTGAATGAAACACCTCTGCAGCCCAACATGACTAAAATATTTCAATGCACGTCCTGTTGAATGGCAAGTCAGAGAAACACTCAACGTGTACCTGCAATTATATGCATTCAATCCAATAATCATAAAGTTGCTAAACTATTAAAAAAAAGCCCTAAAGCACCAGATAAATCATGCAAACAACTGCCACTATTAATATATCAACAATGATATAACTGCTATACAAAGAGCTACTGTTGTAGTATTTATTCATATTTTGAATTGGCCTATATGTTTTATAATTTAAGATTTCTGAAGGATCAAGTGCTGAAGACTGGAGTAATGATGCTGAAAATTCAGCTTTGATCACAGGAAAAAAAAAAATTATTAAAATATATTAAAAATCGAAAAAAGTTATTTTAAAATAGATTGTATATTTCACAATATTACTGTTTTTACTGTATTTTTAGTCAAATAAATGCAGTCTTGGTGAGCAGAAGATATATTTTTTTTTTTTTTTTTCTTCTTCTTACCAACCCCATAATTTTAAAGGCTTATGTAGTTGTAATACACTTTTTTTTTTCCCCAATGGAAATCAACATTGTGCCACAAATGCTTTTGAAAGTGCATGCACTGAACACTTCTCTCCATCTAACAGAGCTTTAATTATACACATTCAATATTTATACTGTATATCGCTGACTATATACATAAAGCGACATCCCAAAAGAGTCAGACAAACTTCAAAAACTTCAAATACATGAGCTGTACACTCCTTTGCACACAGAAGCATTCAGACAGACAACTAGATCCGCATATCAAATCCCATATGCTGCCATTCTGATATCCCCACAAGAAGGCAATCCAATTACACACACAACAAACAATACACTGCGAGACACTTCCACAACAGTACTGAGGGCTAGAGAAAAGAGGTAAAGATAATGGTTTACAATATGTAGCAAGCCTCTAATGTGCATAAACTGCCACAGCACAGATACAGCTCTCATCTCGGTAGGAAGAACATTCTAGCAGATGACATCTTGCTCTCTCACACACACTAATGGAAACGCACACATAAACACAAATGATTACATTAGCTCAGCTCAGACTGCTGTGACTGGAATTTCAAAGCCTGGCTATCAGGTGGCTAATCACAATACTGCACAACTGCTACAGGTTATTTATTATATAAGAAAATCTTACAATGAGAAATAGAAGAGTGAGTAAATAAAATAAAAAATAGATACTAAAAATGTAAAAAGAAAAATATTTAAAATAATTATAATAAAAAAAAGTTAATGAAATAAAAACCATCCTGAAGCTACTGGATTTAGCAAGTCAGTGAATAAAATAAAAATAAAAACAAAAATTTTAATTTAAATAGAAAACATTTAAAAATGAAAATAAAACAAAACATAAATGTAAATAAAATAAAATAAATTACAAAGTAAAATAAAAGAAATTAAATTAAAAATTACAAAAATAATAAAAAAATATTTTGGGATAACCAAGTGAGCAAATAAAATGAAATAAAATGCTATTTAGATAAGGTAAATATGTATAAAAAATGTTAATTAAAAAAGCATCCTGACACTACAGAGAGTGTGTAGATAAAATAAAAAAATATATAATAAGTAAATAAATATATATCAATACATATACAGTATATATCAGTACATATACACACACACGATAGATAGATTTTTTTTTTTTTTTCATTTTATTTATGCATTTTTTATATACACACGCATCCTGAGGCTACTGAGATAACCGATTGAGCAAATAATATAAATATTAATGTGATGCAACCCAAAAAAGTAGTACAAGTCAGAATAATTTCACTGCCAACTGTTTTGAACAGCATTCATGTGCATATGATACAAGCATTGCTTAGCTGTGAAGCTCCCTAGGTTTTGGATCAGAGCTGAAGGAAGAAGAGTAAACTGAGAGCACAAGAGAGGAAGGGAGAGAAACAAAGAGGATCAGTGCAGCATGAGATGACCTGTGTGTGAGAGACTTTGACAGGAAGTTCAGGTCCCTAGAGGCGTCCATGCCCCGAGAGAGAAAGCAGACGCCTCAGTCGCCTCTCTTCCACTCTGGCTCTGAGTGAATGATGCCCATTGAGCCGTACGCAGACACCAGCTGCATCAGCGAGAGAGGGGAAGTCATTCGCCTGCCCTCCAAATGAGTATCTAAACCACAGACCTGCAGAAACACTTCTGAAAACTGTCCTGAGGGCTAAAGCAGGGGCATTTTCACATGCCGTTATCTGTAAAGTGCTTCATAACGGCAGGGAATGAGATGAGCACAACTCTATTGAAGTCGCTGACTGACAGAGTCAAAAGCGCACAAAAGGAATCATAAAATAATCTGAGATATCTGGCCACAGGTGATGAGGAATAACTCCAGTCGGAAAATAACTGGCCATTACAGCCAGGTTGCGTGAGCCGCCCATAGCATAGAGAGCAGGAATACTTCAGTGGAGGAGGAAAAAAAGACACTTGGAATCAAAAGACGGCGAGAATAAGGCAGAAGTTGAACATCAGAAATGAATTTCTAACAGAACGGATGACACAACGAAGGTGCTCGAGCAAAACATCTATCAATTTCTTGTAATGAGAGCAGCGATGTGAGCCAGGAAGGGTTTTATAACACAAGTTTGAGGTCGACAGCTTCTCTTTGAGGCCTAGAAGTGTAATAAAGGATTTTATTGTCTCACTTAGCCAGACATTTCAGTGTCGCTATAAAGTCTGGTCCATCCTGCAGTTTATTAGCAGTGTTTGTACAAACCTTGAAACCTAAGCATTGAACTTCATTGTGTAACTCACCCCGAGGCGTTTGTGCTACAGACATGAACGATACCTGTGCTATTACTTCTACAAACAATTGAACCTACAGTTTTCCTCTGATTGAATCCCAACCAATAAACCTACAACTGGAGGAGGATCATGGGCAGTTTCTAGAGTCAAGCATATCAGACAACATGCTAACAGCCAACCACAACACTGTAGTACCGTAAAATAAAAAATAAATAAATAAAATTTAATACAAAAATAATTTACAAAATAATATACAAAATAATTTAAAATGATTCTAGATAAAATGAATCATTGTTTTTTTTGTTTGTTTGTTTTCAAACTAACATAATTCACACATGATTCTGAACAAGAACTCAAAACAAAATAACATGTATTTTACTAGAGGTTCTGACAAAAATTTAATTGCTGCAGTCTATTTAAAATATTGAATTAATCTGAATGAATTATTTTAAAAATCAGGTTGAATGAATGTTTCGATGTCTCTAAATAATTCACCTGATTAATTACTGGATGAAAGTGTTTTTGAATGCATTTCTTGAACGAATGATTCAATTGCTGGGTTTCCATCCAAATGTGAAGCGAATCTTTTCAAAATTCACCGAAAAAAAAGAAAAGGGGGAATTAGGTGCATTTTCATCAAGTTGAGATGACAGTGGTATTGGTAACCTAGTGACCAACAGTAAATAAAGCACCGTCAGTGGAAACAGCCGATTAGTCACGCGGGTTTATTGTTCGCTACGTCAGAATTTATTCAGCAAATGCGTTTCCAACTCCCATTATTCGCATTAACACTTTTTTGCAAAATGCACATAAAAACAGGGTGATTGAAACACAGCTAACGACAAACATTTTTAAGTAACTTGTCGCCATCTATATATAAAAACACACACACACACAGTGCTCAGCGTAAATGAGTACACCATCTTTGATAAGCAATATTTTAAACAATATCTCAGTAAACAAAAACACTAAGTTTTATATAGCATCTCTTTAAAGGTGCCCTAGAAATAAAAATTGAATTTATTGTGGCATAGTTAAATAACAAGAGTTCAGTACATGGAAATGACATACAGTGAGTCTCAAACACCATTGTTTCCTCCTTCTTATATAAATCTCATTTGTTTAAAAGACCTCCGAAGAACAGGCAAATCTCAACATAATACTGACTGTTACGTAACAGTCGGGATCATTAATATGTATGACCCCAATATTTGCATATGCCAGCTCATGTTCAAGGCATTACACAAGGGCAGCCAGTATTAACGTCTGGATCTGTGCACAGCTGAATCATCAGACTAGGTAAGCAAGCAAGAACAATAGCGAAAAATGGCAGATGGAGCAATAATAACTGACATGATCCATGATATCATGATATTTAGTGATATTTGTAAATTGTCTTTCTAAATGTTTCGTTAGCATGTTGCTAATGTACTGTTGAATGTGGTTAAAGTTAGCATCGTTTCTTACTGTATTCACGGAAACAAGACTCTCGTTATTTTCATTTTTTAAACACTTGCAGTCTGTATAATTCATAAACACAACTTCATTCTTTATAAATCTCTCCAACAGTGTGTAATGTTACATTTAGCCACAGAGCACCATCAAACTCATTCAGAATCAAATGTAAACATCCAAATAAACACTGTACTTATGCGATTAGACATGCTGCATGACGAACACTTTGTAAAGATCCATTTTGAGGGTTATATTAGCTGTGTGAACTTTGTTTATGCTGTTAAAGGCAAGTTCTGTGGGCGGGGAGTGTAAGCATTTAAAGGGGCCGCAGCCTAAATCAGCTCATATTTAATGATGCCCCAAAATAGGCAGTTAAAAAAAAATGAATTAAAAAAAAAAAAATCTATGGGGTATTTTGTGCTGAAACTTCACAGACACATTCAGGGGACACCTTAGACTTATATTACATCTTTTAAAAAGACGTTCTACAGCACCTTTAACTTATAACATGAAAGTAACATAATTCTGCTTAAAGTCGTCATGAAATCAAAATGGACCCTATTTACTTTGTTAGTGCATATTACTAGTCTTGTGTAGAACAATTAATCTGTGCACTTACTTAACTTAAAGTTAATACACTGAAAAAAATTGTTTGTCGTGGCAATCTTTAAATCAATCTGAAAAGTTACTTCCGGTCTGGAAGTAAAGTATATGACCTTATGGTCAGGAGCTAAAAATAAAAAATGCTATTTAAAAAAATAAACATCTACAGTACACACACCACACGGGCGTTCACACAGACACTAACATGTGCTTACAAGTCTTGCACTGCATCGAATGGAATGAAGAAAAACACCATGAGCTTCTTTTTCCTGTATCGAGGCTTAATTGGGGTTTGTACAGAGAAAGCATTCTGATCACGCTCATTTAGAGTCAGCAGAAACAAAAGTCTCCCAATTTAAGAGAGAGAGCCAGAAATCACAAATTACAGATCACAGATGTTCATGTTTACCCACGCTGGCGTCGAGGCTGAGCCAGCTACAATTAACCTGGAATTTAACATGTAGGTTAAATATTTCAGTGTTTTATTGGAAGGGTGGGTACAGACATAACCAACAAGAGACTGCATTGTGGGATATAGTATTTCATGCAGGGTGCTCTGGTTATATACTTTACATCTTGGCAAATCTAGGTTAAAAGGAGTTCACTTTAAAATTAAAATTACCCTAAGATTTACTCACCCTCAAGCTGTCTGGCAAAAGTTAGATATTTTACCTTATAACTTGTTAAATTATATTTTTCTTATACAAATGCATCGCTTCAGGCCTTTATTAACCCCCGGAGCCGCGTGGAGTGCATTTATGATGGATGGATGCACTTTCTTGAGCTTCAAACTCATTGCCCCCATTCACTGTCATTATAAAGCTTGGAGTCTTGGATGTGTCAGGATATTTATTAATATAACTCAGATTGTGTTCATCAGAAAAAAGAAAGTCATATACACCTAGGATGGCTTGAGGGTGAGTAAAGCGTGGGGTAATTTTTCATTTTAAAGTGAACCTCTCTTTTAACTGGTCATTCCATACATACAGAAAATTAAAGGGTTAGTTCACCCCAAAAAAATGAAAATTAAATACTCACCATCATGTTGTTTCACACCCGTAAGACCTTCATTCATCTTCAGAACACAAATTAAGATATTTCTGATAAAATCTGATGGCTCAGTGAGGCCTGCATTGACAGCAAGATAATAAACACTTTGAGATGCACAGAAAGCTTCAAAGCTTTACAAATCTTTTGATAAACACTCCGAACCACTGAAACAAAAGATTTGTAAAGTCATTATTTTGTTTTTTTGGCACACAAAAAGTATTCTCATCACTTCAAAACATTAAGGCTGAACCACTGTAGTCACATGATTTTAAATATGTCTTTAGCACCTTTCTGGGCATGTGAAAGTGTTTATTATCTTGCTGTCAGTGGAGGCCTCACTAAGCCATCAGATTTCATCAAAAATCTTAATTTGTGTTCTGAAGATGAACAAAGGTCCTACGGGTGTGGAACGACATGAGAGTGAGTGATTAATGACAGAATTTTTGAACTAACCCTTTAATGCATACTGCAGAACTAGTATGAGTAGTATGGTAGTAGGCTATGCATAACACAGCCAGAGACTGTGTGAGAGAGAGAGATGCTTGAGTTATGCCACAGAAAGAGGGAATGCGGAAAAAGAGGCTGATGAAGAGATGAGATATCATCATGTCGAGACAATTTGTCTACTGCACAGTTTATACATTCAACCAATAGGTAGAAACAAGCCTGCAGTATGAAGCTGAAGCAAGATAAAATAAAACATTGGTGCAATAGAACAACATATGTAATATGACCTGATATTCAGAGCAGGATTGTGGCTAATGGGCACAATTTTAATTGTAGCAAGTTCCATATTCATTTTGTTGGAAATTCCCCTCTGAATAATTAGCTGCAACATACAGGTGAGAATTCAACTTCTGTATACATAACATAACATAACATATAACATAACATAACATAACATAACATAACATATAACATAACATAACATAACATAACATAACATAACATAAAACACAACATAAAACACAACATAAAACACAACATAAAACACAACATAAAACACAACATAAAACACAACATAAAACACAACATAAAACACAACACAACATAAAACATAACATAAAACATAACACAAAACATAACATAACATAAAACATAACATAAAACATAACATAACATAAAACATAACATAAAACATAACATAACATAAAACATAACATAACATAAAACACAACATAAAACACAACATAAAACACAACATAAAACATAACATAAAACATAACATAAAACATAACATAACATAAAACATAACATAAAACATAACATAAAACATAACATAAAACATAACATAAAACATAACATAAAACATAACATAAAACATAACATAACGCATAACATAACGCATAACATAATGCATAACATAACGCATAACAAAGCATAACATAAAACCAGGTGGAAACCAGTTTAATGAAATCAACTTAAATCAACTAGTTATATGGGAAACACACTGACATTCATCTTAAAAATAAATTTATGGCTTCAAATAATAAACTCAGTTTGCAGCAAAAAAAAAAAAAAAGTATCTTGCATTGTTTTAATCAAACAGTTCAGTGTTTGCATGTTCTGCACATTTTGACAGAAATATACATTTCAAAAAAAAATATATATTTTTTTTTATGCAAACATGCTGTATATATTTGTCTGTGTAACAAGCACCGCTCACTACCCAAAAAATAAATGCATATCAGGCATCCATTTTCAGACATGGATTTCAGGCACTGTTATTTCTTTTCATTGAGTTGGCCGATAAGTTTTGTAAGCTAATATATTTGCTATTGTTTCCATTTGTTCTATTATTAGAGTTAGAAAAGTTCATTTCAAGCAGCTTTCAAAACCCAGCAAACATTTTCCAATCATCAGAACCAAAACAAACCAGTCTGCTTTTTATGCAACAGTATTAACATTCATCAACAAACCAACTTCAACTATTTGTGAACTTCCGGTTTTCATAACCAAGAGGGTAAATGTAACTTTTATTATATTCTTCATTTTTTTCTACTACCTGTCCATGACTGTTTAACATTACACTCGCTTCATATCACACCAATTATAAACCAGACACATTTCCACAAAGTCCAACGGCGGATCTAAAGATCTTCATTAGACTCTCCACATTATTCTGATGGGAGGACAACTGTGAAGGGAGGCAAACTTCCACTAATGATCTTGTTTTCAGCAAGAGGCAATGCTGAAACCCTGCCCAAGAATCTGACCCAGAGCCTGTTTCTGTCATGTCCAAACTGAACTGGGTCAGATCCACTCCGTTCATCATCATCATCACACACACACACACACACACACACACACACACACACACACACACAGCCGGCTGCAGCACCAGAGGGTCAGTGCCCGTGATGCGATCACACCTAGAGTTCTGCTGTCTAATTGCTTCATTTTAATTGGCCAACTACACTTGCACTTCTGCAGGTCTTAAATTTAATAATGGGAAATTAATTGTTCCAGACTGTTTTAAGAATTACCATAATTGAGTTAAGTACACGTGTAGGAAATGTACTGAACAGAGCTCACACTCGACTGTTACTGCAACATCAGACTCAAATCACACTAGCTAATCTAAATTACAGCATGGGTAATTATTCTATAATACCATAAAATCTATTTTCTACATGAATGTATACATCACAGTACACTCAAATGAAATAAATAAAAGCCAGTAGAGTCAAATAAAATGAATAAAAGCCTAAATTCAATCTGTTCATCATATAAAGCAATCGAGACTCTTCAGAAAATTTGGATTAAAACCGCTTAATTTATATGGATTCGTTTTACGATCTCTTGTGTAGGGCCCTATAAAATCCATTTTATTTTGTCCCAAATACCGTTTTATTTTTCCCAAATTCCATTTTTTCCGTTTTAATTTTCTGGATTCCGTTTTTTCCGTTTTATTTATTTTTTGACTACATTTTAATGGTTAAATTAAATTTTAGTAATCAAAAAGCATGTCTAATTAATTTCATTCTTAAAAACAACAATATTAATTAATTAAATATATTTTTATGATTTTTTTTTCTTCAGAAGATCTGTTCTGTGTATTTAAATTTTTCTGGCAATCAAATGAACGCATACCATTTTATTTATCTTTTAATCATGAAATTAAACTTTTTTGTTAAACAATGTGCTGCACAACACAGCTTTACTTGTAAAATTAAAACATGGAAGAAACACAGATTATTGTTTAAAATATATTTTAATAATTTATTATTAAATTAATTTATCTAAATTCTACTGTACAACAGTAATATGTTTCTGTCAAGTTAAATCAAACTTTTATTTTGACGGTTTGCCTAGAGCTTTGAGTTTCTCTGTAGTTTTCTCAAACGAAGTGGTTAAATGCTGATGAAGTGACTTTCAGAGCAGCTCTGGAGATGAATTTGTGCGTTCATATAGTGAGGCGACAGAGGACGAAAACACAGCAAGCGTCGCATGTTCTTCAGCATGGGTGTGCCCGCACGATTGTGTGTGAGGTAAATTAAACTGCGCTTCCACATCATTCATTTCAGAGTCACACAGGCATGCAGGATTCATGTTTAAATAGTCTTTTTGCGGTTTAATATTCAGACACTAGTCTATATCGTGATTTAATTCACGTGTACTGACCTGCTTTTAATTCGTTCATTAAAAATTTGACAAATTCTGTGTTATTCCATGTTATATAGTGAACTCAGTTTTTATGACTGGATTCTGCGATTCCGTGATCGCAGAAATTATTTGGCCCTAGATGTGTCGGTTGCATAGTCTGTCAATGGAGGGACAGAAATCTCTCAGATTTCATCAAAAATATCTTCATTTGTGTACCGAAGATGAATGAAAGTCTTACGGGTTTGGAACGACATGAGGGTGAGTTAATGATATCAGCATTTTCATTTGTGGGTGAACTAACCTTTTAAAAAATATAAATCAAATAAAACAATAAAATTAAATAAATTAAAATGAATTAAGAAATCCATTTAGAATAATTAAAATGTATTAATAAAATTAATTTACCTGTTAACCTGTACTGGTGCGCTGACGCACCGAAGCTTCTTTGTTTAAAATAGCTCAAATTTACTGTTAGATTTAATGTAATTACCTTGACAAACTATGCATCATTAAAAAGATGTAAGACTCGAGCTTCAATTTTTAATCTTTATTTTACTTTCAACATCATATAGTGACCGTTATTTGTTAATATGCGTCGGGAGTTATGAATATGAGAAACGGAGTCGTTACCTTTTCATTGAAATATGAGCGTCAGCTTCAGCCATTGAGAAAAAAACTGTACGATCATCATGAAAAAACTCCACAAAATAACATCCCTCGGGGCTTTTAGCTTAAAAGCATGCACATTTGGAGAAATATTGATGGATTATTGTACGTTTATGTCAATTTTCTATACAGAGAAGTAATATTTATTCAATTTTTACCCAAAACGCACTGTTGTCGTCATATGAGCGCTGTATAAACTGACTACTGTGTTTTCAACTCATACCTGCAGCCGGAGGGCGCTCTGTGCACACTTAGTCCACAATTATGACACATGATGACCAAGAAAAAATCATGTGACATATACGGAACTAACAGAGGCTACCAGACATCGCTATAATCATTGATATAAACATACAGAACGTCACTTTTGAAAGTAATTAATACACGATTGTGACGATATGTGGTTTATCTGTGTTCTTCACGCCATGTCAGGTATTCATAATAGTAGATTATATTTATAATGCAAGGCTAATCGAGATAGCTTTTCTCATTGTGCAGAATAGCATTAAATTATATATTTTCTGTCGGATTTTTGATCCGAAGCCACATCCCGTCACAGAAGCTTATTTAAAACAACCGACTAGTAAGTTTGGAGCAAAAACGTTGTTTTAATCTTATAAATTGTCGTGTTTTGTTGGTGTGCTAAGCTAATATGCTAACAAGCCCAGAGATGCACCTGTTCTGAGCTAATGTAAATAAATCATTTTGAATCGTAAAGCTAATTTTTTTTCTCTCTTTTTTTTTCCAAGAAGGGCATTAGATACAGTTTGAAAGAAGGTTAAGTGAGAAGTTTGGTGAATGAAATGAGGGATTAAATCATCTTGAATAGAACATCAGTAATTATAAAAGAGACAAAAGAAAAGAATAATTAGAGCCATAATCAGGCTGGAGAGGTGTGAATGTGTTCAGGGGAGACTGAAACTGAATGGGGCAGTTAGCAGCACAAACACACTATAGACAATACACTTGAATAGATGACAATAAACATCAGTTAACATTTTAGAGTCCTTTCTAAATAAAAAGTCTCATGACATGGTCTTGAAAAACCATGTAATAAAACTCAGAATTTTAAACCTATCATCTTCATATTTGAAATATAACATGGTCAGACATGTGGCTTTAGCTGCAGTGCATTTCTAGATTGCCACAAGGCCAACTTCACTTTTATTTTCATAAATACATTTCATAAAAAATACATTTCTAATAAAAATAGCTTCAAAGTTTTGAAAAGTTAACTATTTTCTTCATTGTGACAATAATTAATTAATTATTTAAACTGCAATAAACTGCAGAAAGTAAACTGCAAAGTGTCTGCTTTCAAATGAGACCTTACTTGTGCTTTTAGTGCAAAGGGTTCATGAACTGTATCTGTTTTAGTTTGGGTATGTCATTTCTTGGGATTTTCCAAAAGCGGGGGTTGCTGGCTAACAGGTTAAATACAAATAAATGTAAATAGATAGACATTAAAATTAATACCAAATTAAATAGATAAAATAAATAAATTAAATGGTTGTGCAATATATAACACATTTCTGGGCTGAATTTCTATCAAAAACATCTATATCAGGACATCAGGACATTGTTACTGTGAAATTATTACTTATATGGTGATTTCGGTCACACCACCCACCACAAATACAATGTAAAGAGACAAAAGAGACAAAGACTGGCTGAATCAAACCATGCAATCGAAACAAGTGTGAAAGTCTCAAATCACAGTCAACAAGCAGAAAACATCCATTATCTCAAAATACCATTTGCCATTCTTATCGATTCCTTCTAAAGCGGAGACACGCAATTAGCCACATATTTATACTGCAGTTACAGTGTTTCACGTATCAGACAGCGTGGCTATAGATTGTGTCATAGTCTGCAGGTTTCAGTGTGGGCAGAGGATAATGAGATGAGTGAGGAGAAGGTCAGCGGAGGTGAGAAACAGCGGGAATCTCCCGGAACGAGAGGGCCACCGCTATTGAGGCAGAGAGGATTGTGGGTATAATGTAGAGAGGAGAGACAGCAGCAAACGCCCACGCTAATAACACCAGCAGAGCGATAACATTGGCTCCTGATAGCTCAGTATTTGCAGAGCAAAATTATTGGTTTCATTAATGCATATACCAAAACATAGCAGAGAGTTCAAAATGGGTGCCCAAAAACTGACTCGCTTAATTAGCGGTGTTTGCTAAAGTATTATTGCTAATACGAAGGGTTTACGCTTGCTCATCAAATGGTGTACCTTTTCTTACATTTTTTGGATTAGTGGACAATAAAATGACACCAATATCTCTTACGTTTTCAACCCCTCGCTTACATTTTGCCTTATTGTAGTCTAAAATACAAAACTCCATTCATTCGTTGCTATAGGAGAGGAAGAATTGTCTAAACTCATTAAATCATCCAAAATCAACAACATGTTAGACTATATATAACGACTAAGCTTCCAGAGATCCTCTTCTTAATATCATTAATTCATCTTAGTCACTAGGACACCAAAAACTTTCAAGCTGGCCGTTATTTAACTTATTAAAAAAAAAAAAAAACAACTTGATCATTAGGGGTGTGACGAGATCTCGTGTCACGAGACTAAAATGTGACGAGATTTCTCGTCGAGGTAAAAAGTAGTCTCATGATATTGCCATGACAGAGTGTTTAGGATGATTAGGAAAGAATATGCAACCGCTACGTTTACATTACGCCTCCACTGTAGTTTTGCTTTGTATATAAATAAAAAACATTTAATTCAGTTGGATAACAGTCGCCGCCGCTCCATATTTACAGAGTATGCGCGAAAGTGAAAGTAAACGCGAGCGCGCATTTAAAAGCGATTTCAATACCCACCTTTTGAAAGCGGCTCCCTGATGCATGCAAATATCTTCCAACATGAAAGCTATTTTAGGCTGGGCAGTGTAGTTGTAACCATCTCTTAGCTCTGTATCAAAGAAAAATGTGGTCTTATTTGCACTTTGAATATTGAAAGGGTGTGATTATGGTTGCACTTATTGTAAAGTGTTACCATAAAAATGAATAACAGTTTTCTCTTAATCTTATTAAGCTCAAAAAATACGGTTTAATTTGTTAACATTAGTTAATGCACTGTGAAATAACAATGAATGACTATTTTTATTAACTGACATAAAGATTAATAAATACTGTATCAAATATATTGCTCATTGTTAGTTGATGTTGGTTAATACATTAATGTTAATAAATGAGACCTTATTGTAAAGTGTTACCATTTACATTTATACTGTTTTTATTTCTATGATCAGTTTGTGGAAAGGAGTTCAGTTAGGAGGTCAAAAGTTGTAGAAGCTCATAAATCATATACAGTAAGGTCTGAAGAGACTGAAATCATACAGAAGAGAAGTCAGTCAGTTGAGTTTGTGTCAAAACCTTTTACAGTACTTGAGTATTGTTGTCTTTTACTGCACATGATAATTCATACTCAGAAAGCAGAACTGAAATGACATCCATTACAAGATGATTAGTTACAACATTTCAAATACACCTACAGAATATTTTTTCTAGTCATGTATTTCGCCATTGAGGATTTCTTAAAAATAGCGTGTAAAAGTTGTCTTGTGAGATACCGGTCTCGTCACACCCCTATTGATCACAGAGAATTAGTCAATTACAGGTTGATCTTGAAAAAAATACTAGAAAAAAAAAGGCAGTATCATCACAACTACATTTTTTTTTTTTTTTTTAAGAAAGAAACAATATCTGTGAGGATGTCCAGTCAGGATTTAGACCGTACCATAGTACTGAGACGGCTCTCACTAGAGTTACAAATGATTTGCTCTTATAAATCAGATCGGGGTTATACATCTCTTTTAGTGCTACTGGATCATTTGACACTAATCGACCACAACATTCTCTTCAATAGACTACAAAATTATGTTGGCATTAGTGGAATTGCATTGACCGTTATCAGTTTGTAACAGTACACGAAGAGATGTCATACCGATCGCAAGTTCAGTTTGGAGTACCGCAAGGCTTAGTACTAGGACCGTTGCTTTTCACTCCGTACATGCTACCCTTGGGAGATATCATTAGGAAGCATGGCATTAGTTTTCACTGTTATGTTAATGATGCTCAGCTCTATATTTCTTTGCGCCCTGACGAAGCTTACCAATTAACAAAATTAACAGAATGCAAAGCGGATATAAAAAATTGGATGACTAATAATTTCCTATTACTAAATTCAGAATAAACAGCGATTCTAATTATTGGACCAAAAACATCTGCACATAATAATCTAGAACAATACTGCAAAAATAAAGTAATAAAGACATTTATGTTAGGTTTGTATATCAAAATGCTGTTCTTTTAAATTTTCTATCCAACAAAGAATCCTGAAAAAAAAATGTATCATGATTTCCACAAAACAATTAAGCAGAACTATTAACCGATTTTAATATTGATAATAATCAGAAAGGTTTCTTGAGCAGCAAATCAGCATAGTAGAACAATTTCTGAAGGATCACATGACACTGTAAGCTGGAGTAATAAATAAATGCAGTCTTGATGACAAGAGTTCAAAAATGTTTATACAAAAAAATTAAAAATATGTATTTCATAAAATACAGTTAAAGTACAGTTTTGAGGCTGGTAAATCCACCAATGGCTTACTTACAGTCACTGTACATTACATTGTGTACATGGTTCATCTATTGAAACATTCTCTGATTAAACTAAAAGAAAAGCACAATTCAGATGAGATTATCTGTGAAGTGGACCAGCCAAGACAAACCTGCCTGCAATCTCAACAGAATATCCTGCATTAATGGGACTGGAGCCAAACACGGATAAAACTAATTAACCTTGTCTTTTAATAGTGTCTTCTCTAAATGCCACACAAGAACAACCCCTGGTGGAGAGCAAGTGACCATCATGACCAGAGCATCGTCTTCCCAGCATCAGAGCTTCACTGTCACTCTTAAACTCTCCTAATGAACCGATGGGATTGCGCCCCATGGATCCCAGTAGAATGAAAGAAGAGATGACGAGAGGCAAGAGAGGAAGGGTTAATGTTGGGCATTTATCATCATGTCAGCACAGCCAATCAAAGGCACATTTTTAATGAGCTCAGGGAACTCTGGGAGATAATGAGCACCACTGTCACTCTGCAAATAAAGGGCCGGTGTCATCGTTGCTTTATGAAACATGCAACACAAGACTAGTGTGCAGGGCATTCTCAGCGAGTGCAATAGTGGACGTCAGCATATAACTGACAATCAGTTTGCACTTTCAGGTCAATGACGGTCATGCAATAATTTAAAGAGAATTTTGCTGAGCAAGTTAAAGTTAGTTTGTGTCTAATGATGCACGGGATACACAATAAAATAACATTTCATTATTTACTCTACTGATCACATTCCACACAATGCATCCTGGGAACTAGAAACAACACAGTCAACTTTGTTAATGCAACAAACAATATTACATGCAGTCCAGCAATGAACCAGTAATTAACTAAATTAATAATATTAAATTATAAAATTATAATTGAATTTCAGCATTTGACTGGATCTTGAAAACTGGGCCATGATATTATTGATTTATGTCAATCAATATAAAGCAACCATAAAAGTAAATAAAAAATAAATAAAAGTTAATTCAGAAGTCAAGAGATTGTTTTTTTAACCTCAAACTTTCATAAAAAGCTGAAGCCACAGAACACGCACACAATCCCAAACAACAGGACAAAAGCATTAGTGGTAACAAAAGCTCTTGCGGAAAAGCACTCAGACATTTCAAGAGCCTTTAAAAAACAAAACAAAAGACGAAACACTTGTGAACAGAATCCCTGATCAATATTTCATAAATATGAGCTGGTTCACCATGAAAATAAAGTTAGAGCATTCCTCCTCTTTTAAAACTTGATGAACATCAGCTATGAAAGCTGGTATAAACAGCAGTTTTACAAACAGCACATTTCTCAGAGCTGCAGCTCTGTTCAATTGTGCACATGATGAGGTAAATCACTTTCTGATGCGCTCAAAGCCCTGAGTCATCAGCTATTGTTGTTCGGAGCTCAACAATGTGTTTAGTCAAAGTTGGAATAGTTCAGGCGGGCACACAATGAAAACAATAACACAATCAATCTCTGAATAGATCCATCTAGTTATTTTTAAAAAGTATAGTCACCCAACCCATAGGTCATTCCAAACCTTAGTAACAACAATTGGCGAAAACCACCATAAAAGCATCACAAAGTTGTTCATAAGACTTGTATGACTTCAGAAAACCCAATAAAATGCGATATAGTGCACTAAACAAATTTAAGTTGTTATTCACTGAAATAAATCACAATTTAAAGAGATAGTTCATCCAAAAATGAGAATTCTGTCATTATTTACTAATTTCATGCCGTTCAAAACCCATAAGACGTTCGTTCATCTTCGGAAAAAAAAAGAAGACATTTTTAATAAAATCTGAGATATCCCCAGCCCCCCCACCCATATATGATTGTTATATTATAGTATAGTATAGTATAGTATAGTATAGTATAGTATTATTATATTATATATACACACCCCACTCAAAAGTTTGGGATCGGTAAGATTTTTTATGTTTTTAAAAGAAGTTTTGTCTGCTCACCAAGGCTACATTTATTTAATTAAAAATACAGTAAAAACAGTATTATTGTAAAAAATTATTACAATTTAAAATAACTGTTTTCTATTTGAATATATTTTAAAATGTAATTTATTCCTGTGATGCAAAGCTGAATCATTACTCCAGTCTTCAGTGTCACATGATCCTTCAGAAATCATTCTAATGATGATAAGTTCCTCAAGAAATGTTTGTTATTATTATTGAAAACAGTTGTGTACTTTTTTTCTTTTTTCTTTCAGTATTGCTTGATGAATAGAAAGTTCAAAAGAACAGCATTGATCTAAAATAAAGTTTTTGTAACATTTTACACTACCATTCAAAAGTTTTGGGGTCAGTAAGAATTTTTATTTTAATTTTTTTGAAAAGACATTAAAGAAATTAATATTTTTATTCAGCAGGGATGCATTAATATATATAATATATATAAAATATATATATATAAAATATATATATATAAAATATATATATATATATATATATATATATATATATATATATATATATATATATATATATATATATATATATATATATATATATATATATATATATATATATATATATATATAAAATATATATATATATAAAATATATATATATATATAAAATATATATATATATATAAAATATATATATATATATAAAATATATATATATATAAAATATATATATATATAAAATATATATATATATAAAATATATATATATATAAAATATATATATATATATAAAATATATATATAAAATATATATATATATATATATATATATATATATATATATATATATATATATATATATAAAATATATAAATATATATATATATAAAATATATAAAATACATATATATATAATATATAAAATACATATATATATAATATATAAAATATATATATATAATATATAATATATAATATATATATATATATATATATATATATATATATATATATATATATATAAAATATTAATGTTAAAATAAATGCAATATGAAAAGAAATTAATAAAGAAATTAATAAAGAAAATATAAAGAAAATAAATAAATAAAAGTAAATGAAAACTAACTAATATAAAATACTATTTAAATGGATGAATAGTTTAAATGTAATGTTTTATCAAGAAAAGACCTCCTCAAAATAAAACTAGTGTGACAATGTATCATATGTTAATCAGGATGACGTTTAGGTAGGAACAATAGTTCTGTTGGGCAGCTTGTAAAAGACGTCATGTAGGTCTGCTGCATCTACACCACAATAGACCGATTCATGTAACACCACTGACAGGACGAGTCTTAAACCAACCACGCAAAACACACACTCTTTCAACAAATCTCAATAAAACAGCACATCCCTGTTTGCTTCATCTCTCACAGGTACAACATGTGTGCTGTAAGCAGGAGGTTGGCTCGGCTCTGAAGCCGACAGAAGAGTCATTAATCTCTGTCAGTCGTGAAGACACGAGCACACTGGATTTTTAAAGCCATGTCATCACTGACATTTACTAGCATGTCGCTCTCTGACAGGCCCAAAGCTGGAGGGTGTTTGATAGAGAATGCCATCAAGGGTCACCCCCAGGGGCCCAGAAACAGCCTCAATGTTTTGTGAGTGCAAAATAACAAGAGAGACTATTTTACATTCAAAATGACCGACCGAGTCCTTCATAAGTGTATCACTCAGAAATCTCAGTCATCACTTACCCCCCCTCGTGTCGTTTACTTACTTTATTCGCAAAAGGAAATGTTCATGCTACTCTTTATCCATACAATACAATGAAAGGTGCTGCTGATTGCTAGAGCCGCACGATTAATTGTTAAATGATTATGATCTCGATTCAAACACGCACGCAATCTTATTCCTAAATGACAATGATTCGGCTGTGTCTATTAAACATTAGACAAGTTCAATCAAACATTCAAATCTGTGTCTGTGTTACAATAATTCATATCACATAATAGTTTATAGTTCAGATATAAACACTGATGTATACGGTTGTGATCAAATCACCTTTTGAAATTAATGTGAGGCTTCAAATAAAGATTGTATTAATTGCATTGATACACCAGAATGTGGCGACAAGTGACTGTTAAAATATGCATTCATCACTGAATCATTCATTCAAGAGATTCGTTTAAAAACACTGATTCACCCAGTAATGAAGCAAGTGTTTGAAGTCTTTGAAAGAGTCATTGAATCATTCATTCAAATCGGTTAAAAAAAATCTAATTAATTAAGTATTTATAAATAGACTGCATATAACAGCAATTAACATTTTGTCAGAACCTCTAGTAAATGAGATGTTATTTTGTTTAGCTGTCTGTTCAGAATCATGGGAGAATCATTTTAAATGTAAGAAAATCGTGATTCCCAATTTATCCAGAATCGTGCAGCTCTAGCTGCTGAGCAACAACAAAAAAAAAGCACCAAAACGGTAATCCATACAACTTGTGTGCTGTATAATGAAGACTTCTGAAGTCATACGATTTTTGTGAGGGACAAGATGTCATTCGCTGAAAAGCTCTCAAAGCTAAATCATGCTCATTTCAATATGGCATGTCAAGACGTGTCATGCCAGATTGAATGACAAACACTGGTTCTTGTGTCTCATGGCTTTTTCCATTGACTTCAAACATTTAGCTTATTACAGAAAAGAAAAGAAAAGAAAAGAAAAGAAAAGAAAAGAAAAGAAAAGAAAAGAAAAGAAAAGAAAAGAAAAGAAAAGAAAAGAAAAGAAAAGAAAAGAAAAGAAAAGAAAAGAAAAGAAAAGAAAAGAAAAGAAAAGAAAAGAAAAGAAAAGAAAAGAAAAGAAAAGAAAAGAAAAGAAAAGAAAAGAAAAGAATAAGAATAAGAGGCAGGGACACTATAAATTGATCAAAAGTGACAGTGAAGAAATGTATAATGTTAAAAAAAAAAAAAAAAAAAAAAAAAAAAATCAGTATCAAATAAATGCTGTTCTTTCGAGCTTTATATTCAAAGAATCCTGAAATAAACTGCATCATAGTTTCTACAAAAATATGAAGCAGCACAACTGTTTTCAACATTGATAATAAATGTTTCTTGAGCAGAAAATTAGCATATTAGAACGATTTCTGAAGGATCATGTGACACTGAAGACTGGAGTAATGGAACAAAGGAACAGGTACAAATTACATTCTAAAATATATTCAAATAGAAAACAGTTGTTTTGAATTGTAATAGTATTTCACAATAATACTGTTTTTACTGTATTTATTCAAACAAATGAAACCTTGGTGAGCAGAAGAAACTTATTACAAAAACATCCCCACAAACCATCTGTGTAAAAGCAGTAAAAACAAAGCTCATTTTGTCCTAAATGATTTTAAAAACACTCAATGTTCAATTCAACTGCACAAAACAAATCTGTTCAACCCAAAGACATCTGTTCTCGATGTGCTGGTTTACAGATTCAGAGATTGTTTCACACTTTAAAAGAACCAAACTCCATCTCACTCCATTTGCACTTTTGTGTTTGACCTAACGGTCTGATATGGTTTTCTCTTTAATTCTGCTCAATCTGGTTTCCAAAGAGGCTGGAGTGGATCCAAACAAAGACCACAGAGTCAGGCTTTATGGGATAGTGTGTGTTAAATATGCCACAGAGATGATGTCCATATCTGCCCATCTGTCACAATGCTGGGCTGTATGAATGGGGTAAGATTGGCCTTCTTAACCGAACGAGAGCGTGTGTGTGTGTGTGTGTTTGTGTCCTGCAGGGTAATGACCCTTTATTTCACAGTCAATAGCACAGCATCAACCATCTGTCCAGAGGAGAGACTAAGATCAGACACCAGCAGGACAACTGAGGCCTACTGACATGCACAAAAACCAACATTAATGCCACAGGTTAATGTCCGTTTATGAATGCCATCATTGGGTTACATTACCCAATTAATGTTTGCTAACAAATAAATTATTTTCTCACTTTGCTATCTATCTATCTATCTATCTATCTATCTATCTATCTATCTATCTATCTATCTATCTATCTATCTATCTATCTATCTATCTATCTATCTATCTATCTATCTATCTATCTATCTATCTATCTATCTATCTATCTATCTATGAGAAAACAGCATTTTTTTAATTATTCAACAGAATTAAGCTAAAATTCAATGCACAAGTCTACAACAACAAAATGAATCAAAAAACATCAGAAATAACTGAATTGTCATAATATTTTTTTGTTTGTTAATTTTGTGCTTGTGTCACCAAAGGCCACTGTAATTTGCTCCCCTGTGACTGAGAAACTTAAAGAATAGGGATTGCATTACACATTTTATTAGATCACCATAAATGTATTAAAAAGACTTTTAATGGGAAGGTTTTTATATTAGAGTAATATTCCTTCACCCTTAAACCCTGAGCGTTTCCCTCTGAGAAATCCAGTTATCACATCTTCTCAGACCAAAGCTCATAATATCACATAACTCGACTCCGTAATCCCCAGATTATTCAAAATTCATGTTGAAAATCTATTAAGAATTACTCAAACGTCTCTAAGGGAGACTAATCTACAGCGCCTTACTGCAAACTGAGAAACACAACTCTAAAGAGCGATTACATTACACACTGTCCAGAAACGCGTGTTTATATATGATAACACACATCCTCAATATACCCAAGACCTGGATAGAGGACATTCACGTTTGGTTTGAAATCTGCAAGCTGTCGGCAGATATACTTAGTGACTTCTGACTTGCAAGACTCTTTCAAATGAATGAACAAGTTTAGAATTTTTTTTTTTTTTTTTTTTTTTTTTTTTTTTTTTTAAAAGATCCTGAAGAAAGAGGATACCCACAATAGAGCTAATACTGATAGGATAGACACATTAAGTGCTTCACTCAATATTTTACTGCACTTATACACAAATAAATGGTGTTGAAGTTATTAAACCAGACACTTTTTTACTTGGTGCAGCATCTTAAAAACATAAACTACAAGATAAACGTCATTATAAACCAGCACAAATGACAACATGAAAGAGATTTGGGTGTACATTGTGTATTTCTGTACTGCTTACAAAAAAAAAAAAAAAAAAAAAAAAGACTTAAAATAGAGTGTGTTTGAGGAGTTTATCTTTGTATGAGTGAGTGTGTGTGCATTTTGAATAGCAATTGTGGAAATTTTCTTCAAGGCCATGTGACACCACAGGATATTTCCTGCCCAACACAATACTAATACAAATATCGAGGAAGCTTTCAAAATGTAGCATAACTGATCCCAAATATTGTTAAAAACAACTGAAAAAAGTAGTTCGCTAAACTACACGTTAACAAAAAGCTGTTATCGTCAGAAACTATTATAAGAAAGCAGCATCTTTTAATGAAATGCCAATCAACACAAAAGCATATGAATGATAGTTAAAATCTGATTATTTTGCACACACACACAAAAAAAAAAATGCAACTCAATTTGCACAGAAGCACCAATTACTTTTAAATTTGCATTATAAAAAAAATATAAAAACACCTACTTAATAGAACTAAACTGATAATGTACTTATAATTATATTTAATTAACAAGACTCCATGCAGAGACTGTCTTAGAAAAATATTGAGAAAATAAATGAGAATATCTATTATTGTTTTGATCGGTTTTGAACTAATTCACTGAAATGAATCCTGCACACACAGCATTTGATTGTTGCTGTGTCTTGATCAGTTTTACATCTGTGCACAAAACATGACAAAATTCACCTTTTTTTGTCAAGTTAGCAGAATAACTACTATTTTTAGCTAGTTACTTCCCAACACCGGCTAACACAGGACGTTTGGTAATCTCTTATTGTATCTTTATTCACAGCTTTAAGTTCACAGCTGTCTCATTTCTGGCCTATTTCTAAAGCACGTTCTGCAGCCTTTCCCAGTGCACGAGTCCTGAGAATGGCTCACTATGAGTCCTGCTCAGACACGTTTATTTGCTAATGTCCTCCACTTAAGAAACAACAAAAAGGACAAAGTGATGCTGAACTAATCAGGCTGTAAAAGGGACACATATATAAACGTATTTTTATATATAAAGGGATTCATAAGAGCAACATATTCAACAGCAGATGAGTCTTTAATTACAGTTTGGATGCCAGGAGTTTTATTTTTATTACAATGCAAAGCAATAAAAAAATTAAAAAAAATAAAAAAAAAAATCAGCACACTTTACTTTGATTTGTAACAAACACTTCTCATGTTTGGTTCGATTAAAACGAACCCTGGTGCAATTGCTCTGTAAGTGCTGTTTGTTTGAACGCTGCCATCTGAACCCACCAAACGAACCAAACTACAAGTGAACGTACCATAAAAATTAATTCAGGGGACCCGTTACCCCAACTTAAATGCATGGTTGCAAGTTAAAAATTACAGTTTACTGGATTTCTAGTTCCCAGCATGCTTTGCATAGGACTAGATAAGGAGAATAAATGTTTTTTTTAAGTGTTACACATAACATTAAGTGTTTTTTATGTGTTTTTTAGTGAAGGGAAAGACCTGTTAATGTTTAATGTTGTGATGTTGGACATTTAAAAGAATTTGTGTAATGTTGAAGTTTTTGTGGTTACCATTGTGTGATACATGAAGGTAAACACTATTGACTCTAAGCAATGACTGCGCTTATGCCGATGACAAGTAATATCTTACTTGTTCATTAATTATACAGTTTTGTTAGCATGTGCTGTGATAGCTGTTGATTTGAAATGAAGTAGATAAGATGAATTGGTTCGCCTTAATTGTTTTTATATAGTAATCAACTTAAAAATTTGTGTTTATGCTACAAATTAAGTTCTTCTAACTCAATGTAGCTTGTTGGTGGAATGTAAATTTACTGTAAGTTGTCACAACTCAAAAAAATTTAGTTGAGCCAGCACATTATTTTGTAATAATGTGTAAGATGATGCTCACCGAACTTCAATGAAAATTAAATACTACAATATTAACAATGCAAATGACTTATGGTAAACATCCTATCCTGATTTGATTTATAAATAAATTACAAAATGAAATGTAAAAATAAAAAGCCAAATTCAGTGTTAGAAACAGTTAATTATTCGATACACTGCATGTGCAATGTCACACAGCGGTCAGGTTTGACACAAACTGTGGTGCCGAAAATGACACCGCATCTAATCTCGTTGGCACATCTTGTAAACTCTGGTGTGAAAGGTTTTAACGTTTAAAAAGCATTCAAGTCATGCAATCGTGTCGTGATGATTGATCAGTGTCGTCACTGTCCATGAGAATTCGCGCTCCTCTCTCGCCCTCGCCAGAGTCTTTCTGACACTTCTCATCTGACAGGGTCCAAACACAGAGCAGACTGTGGTTGAGGTTAATCAGGAGCACACTGGAGATAATGAGAGATTATACGCTTGTGTGTGTGAGTACAAACAGAACTATTGTCTTCAGTCAAGCTGCAGTTCTCACTGGCGGCTTTACTGAAGCCAAAGGAAGTGGCATTTCCTTATCTGGGGAGCCAAAGTGTTGGGTAGAGCAATCCTGTCCGTCACTGCAGAAACCACCAGAATACCAAAGTAAACAACACTGTCTACAGTCAGAAAGAGTGATAACAGCACAGAGATGAGTGGCAGTTTGTAAGGACTCAACGCAACCAGTCATTTTAGCTCTCATGCTCTTCAGTACAGTATGGTTTATATTCAGGGATGTTTGCAAAAGCAAGTATCGTGATTACAATCATGTTCATACTTAAAGGTGCAGTGTGTAAATTTTAGCAGCATCTAGTGGTGAGATTGTGAACTGCAACCAACAGAAGATCACCCATCCCTTTCATGTGATTTGAGACACTAAGTAAAAGATGTCGTCGTCTGAGACAGCAGGGAGTATGTTAGCCAGTCAAGCAATGAGGTCTTCTAACAAAGAACGGTCTCTGTTTCTAATAAACCATATGACTAGTACTACTACTACTGTGCGTATTCAACAGCGACGATGCAAGCGGTCTCTAAAAACATGAACGATTTAGAAGAAGAACATAGTAATGAAACACTCTCTGTAGAGTGTTTGTCCGTTTAGGGCTGCTGTAGAAACATGCCGGTGCATAATTACAACTTGACATGGAGGGGGACCCGCGGTGTATAAGATGGTGTAGAATGGCTCATTCTAAGGTATTAAAAAAAACATAGGCTAACGGTTCATTTTGTAAGGTCTTTATACACCACTGAAAACAGTTATGTATATTATATTGCATTTCTGTCAATAGATCCTCCCAAATTTTACACATTGCACCTTTAAAAATCAGCATGAAACGGAAGTTGCAATACTCTTCTTCTCTGTTGTGACGTATATCTGAGTGAAACGGCTTCTCGAACTAGAAAAAAAGAAGGTTGGGACTTGATTTTGTACAATGGGAATTGATTGGATGGTTGTGGTTTGCTGTTGGTGGATCTAAGGTGAGTGACAGACTGCAAGCAGCAATTATCAGGGTTCAAGTGTTTTAAGGCCTTTTAGCACATGCGTAAAAAAGGTACACCTGTAACTTACTAATGGAAAAGACCATTTACAGCCAATACAGGCAATTTACCATAGGAAATATATGCTTTTTAAAGCTTTTTAACAGTTACCGTGATTGGTACCAAAACATTGGACTAGTTCGTCAAAGTTGGTTACTGAAATTATTTAACGAACGATTCAATGGACAGCAGCAAAAAAATTAATTCACGCAATACACAATGCTTAACGCACATGAAAAACACAAAGGCGCCCCCTGGTGGGCGATTTCCTTTCGAAAGTCTCGCAAGCCTCTAGATTAACGGTGAAGTAGTTATAGCCATTTTCATGTTTTTTCTTCCCCTGTTATAGCGCCAACAAGTGGCCAGTCGCCGCATTCTTTGTAACGCAACCACAGAACGAGCTCTTACATTGGTGTGCTGAGTTTGGTGAAAATATTTCATTCCATTTATAGCCATTTTAGTAAAGCCAGTAATACAGCCACTATTATAGCCACTTCAAACATTTTGGCGGCCCTTGGGGACTGTGATTCAAATTTTCAATTTTTTTTTTTTGGGGGGGGGGGATAATTATTGACGCTCAGAATCTTGCTGCACTGGTTTGGTTCCGATCAGGCCAAAAACTTAGGACCAGTTCGCAAAAATAGGTTTTTCAAAAAAAATTCAAAAATACCCAAGGCATACATTTTGTCCGTCTTGAGCCAAGGATTCCAACGACATGATACACTTGAGTCTACGCATAACAGTTCAGGAGTTATGAGTGATTTTGTACTTTTCACTGCTGTAACGCCCCATTACAGCGGTTTAATTACAATCACAATGTAATCGTAATGTGATTGCAAAGGCTGTGATTTAATTAAATAAATATATGAGCTGCGTGTTTCAAAGTGAAGTGTGGTGCAATTCTATGACGATCCTTATGATCTGGTGTTTTCAGTGTCTCTTGGCAGCTTGATTCACAGTAAACGCTGCCAACTAATGTTGGCAACCAAAGTTACCACAAAAAATGCCAAAAACCCTTGGAACACCTTAATGACTGCATGGTTACCACTCAGTATACACCATTAAAGTTTTGCACATTAAAAACAATCTTCTTCTTTGGCTAATCTCTTGTTTCTCTGAGCTGGATTGATTTAGCTTTGTCAGTATGAAAAACCACATGTTGGCTCTACAGTGCCACAGTAATATAAATCATTCATACAGCAAGAAAAATCTTTCAGCTGTTATTTAGCTAAAGTCTCAAAGGATCAACAAACAGTAAGAAGTCTTTTAACCTCCTTTCCAAACTCAAAAAACTGCTCTCATCCATGTGTTATGGCACATTAATGGTGCAGTGTTTACAACACAACACTTCAACTTTAATCAAAAGGGGTTAGAATGATGGTAACATGACAGAAGTGAAGGACAGGAGAACAGCGGCGTCTCCTTCCGGCTCGGCACATTTCATATGCATGCAATAAGCACAGTCAGACTCCAAACACTCGTTTGATCGCGACTGCAAATATGGGGTAACAGATATGACATTTGCATGCTTCTGTCTTCAAGATTGTTATGTGAAGATGAGTGGCATAAAGCATAAATCTACAAATGTGAGAATGTCATCACCAATCAAACAATATGTTATTGTGCTGGATGACAGATCTGAAGTTATGACAGAAAGAAAGAAGGAAAAAGAACAAACAATGAACAAAAGAAAGACAAGCTTAAGGGTGAAACAAACAAAAATAACATAAAATTACATTTTGGAAAAGACAATGTGTTTGCTATGCTAGAGCTGCATGATTAATCGTTAAAGATTGCAATCTCAATAAAAAAATAAAATAAAATAAATAAAAAAAAACATGCAATCTTTTTCCTACTTCCTAAATGACAACAATTTGCCTGTGTCTATTAAACCTTTGAAAACTCACACCAGAACATTCAAATCTGTGTTGCTGCTGCCACAAATTAAGAGACAGCAGTTGTCATGTAGGTATGAAACAGCTTCACAAACATGTCTTTTCAACCACACAGTATCATTATTTCTGTCTTGCAATAATTCAGTTTACCACCGAAGTAATAGGATAAAAGTTTATAGTTCAGATCTAAGCACTGATGTCTATGGTAAAATCTATAGTAACCTTTTGAAATTAACTTGATGCAGATAGCATCGTTACACCAGTAGATGGCGACAAGTGACTGTTAAAAATGTATTCGTCATTGAATCATTCATTCAAGAGATTTGTTCAAAAATACTAATCCATCCAGTAATGAAACAAGTGTGCTGTATCCGAAAACTTGCAGCAGACTTGTTGTCTTGCTGCCTTGTCAGTCAATGACTCTGTACGTTTGCATACGAAGGTACCTCACAAAACTGATTTTGGACTGACTTCTGGATTAATGATCTACAGAAAATAGAGCTTTGGTGATAACTGAGCAAATATTTAATTACTAAGTAATTTCTCACTAGAAAATGACATCATAAGTGGAAAAGTTTGTCAAAGATGTACAGTGGGTACGGAAAGTATTCAGACCCCCTTAAATTTTTCACTGTTATATTGCAGCCATTTCCTAAAATCATTTAAGTTCATTTTTTCCCTCATTAATGTACACACAGCACCCCATATTGACAGATAAACACAGAATTGTTGACATTTTTGCATATTTATTAAAAAAGAAAAACTGAAATATGGTCCTAAGTATTCAGACCCTTTGCTGTGACGCATATATTTAACTCAGGTGCAGTCCATTTCTTCTGATCATCCTTGAGATGGTTCTACACCTTCATTTGAGTCCAGCTGTGTTTGATTATACTGATTGGACTTGATTAGGAAAGCCACACACCTGTCTATATAAGACCTTACAGCTCACAGTGCATGTCAGAGCAAATGAGAATCATGAGGTCAAAGGAACTGCCTGAAGAGCTCAGAGACAGAATTGTGGCAAGGCACATATCTAACCATGGTTACAAAAACATTTCTGCTGCACTTAAGGTTCCTAAGAGCATAGTGGCCTCCATAATCCTTAAATGGAAGACGTTTGGGATGACCAGAACCCTTCCTAGAGCTGGCCGTCCGGCCAAACTGAGCTATTGGGGGAGAAGAGCCTTGGTGAGAGAGGTAAAGAAGAATCCGGGAGATGGGAGAAAGTTGTAGAAAGTCAACCATCACTGCAGCCCTCCACCAGTCGGGGCTTTATAGCAGAGTGGCCCGACGGAAGCCTCTCCTCAGTGCAAGACACATGAAAGCCTGCATGGAGTTTGCTAAAAAACACCTGAAGGACTCCAAGATGGTGAGAAATAAGATTCCCTGGTCTGATCCAATACAATCCCAACAGTGAAGCATGGTGGTGGTGGCAGCATCATGCTGTGTTTTTCAGCTGCAGGGACAGGACGACTGGTTGCAATTGAGGGAAAGATGAATGCGGCCAAGTACATGGATATCCTGGACGAAAACCTTCTCCAGAGTGCTCAGGACCTCAGACTGAGCCGAAGATTTACCTTCCAACAAGACAATGACCCTAAGCACAGAGCTAAAATAACGAAGGAGTGGCTTCACAACAACTCCGTGACTGTTCTTGAATGGCCCAGCCAGAGCCCTGACTTAAACCCAATTGAGCATCTCTGGAGAGACCTAAAAATGGCTGTCCACCAACATTTATCATCCAACCTGACAGAACTGGAGAAGATCTGCAAAGAGGAATGGCAGAGGATCCCCAAATCCAGGTGTGAAAAACTTGTTGCATCTTTCCCAAAAAGACTCATGGCTGTATTAGATCAAAAGGGTGCTTCTACTAAATACTGAGCAAAGAGTCTGAATACTTAGGACCATGTGATATTTCAGTTTTTCTTTTTTAATAAATCTGCAAAATTGTCAACAATTCTGTGTTTTTCTGTCAATATGGGGTGCTGTGTGTACATTAATGAGGGAAAAAATGAGCATAAATGATTTTAGCAAATGGCTGCAATATAACAAAGAGTGAAAGGGGGTCTGAATACTTCCCATACCCACTGTATATTTACACAGAAATTGAACACCAACTGCAACGTTCAGATGCCATCTTTACTTTTTAGCCCAACTGTCACAGAATGGAAAGCACAGGATTGTGGGATATCAAAGGCAATGAAGAATATATGCTGCCTTCAAACATCGATCAGATGATGGTATCTCAGGAGACAGGAAGTGAAGCTAAAATTGGATTCAGACGTGCCTTCCTACCTTGCAATGCATCCTCTGAAGGCAGTGTTTTTAAGCTTTTGGACGCAGCCGTGAAGTCTTTATGAGTGAATCATATGCATGCAACAATTAACATTTTGTCATGGTAGAATCATATCTATTTTAAACAAAAAAAAGTTATGATTCTCAATTTATCCAGAATCATGCAGTTCTTATGCAGTTTTTTAAGTTGTTCTAAATGAATTAGCACATTGATATGTGGTTGCTAGAATGTTCTGGGTGCTTATTTACTAGTCCAAGTATCTGATATTTTTGGTCTCTCTTTTAATGACAGAATCACATTAAACTATTATTAAGAATATTTAAAAGGGGAAAAATAAGTAGGTCTTTAGGCAACTGTTGCTGTTGAGATGGCCTGTGGGTGACTGAAACATCTTGTTTTTTGGTGTGCCGCACAAATATTCCAAGCATGTCTGTGGAATGCCAGAATATTTACAGGATGCAGGAAGTTCAGCTGAGCCTCTCTAGTTCAGAGACAACCTTTCAAAAGACAAATCAGAAAAACACAGAAAAACTGAATTTCAGCATGTGCCAGACTTCTTATGGAAGTGCAGAGCTGGCACCTTTTCCAAGATGCCTTCCAGAACTGGATGCGATTCCAAATGGCTGGTTCATGTAAAATCTCTCAACCAATGTTTACTTCCCACCTTTAATCAGAAAGGTATGTAATTAACCAAATTAGCGCAAGCATTAATTCATTGGCAAGCACATCTTAAAGAAATGCTTCAGATATGCAAAAGATGCCAGGCACAACTCAAACCTGAGGAATGGAAGTGGTTGTGAATTACCATCACATGCATCAGGTTACTGCAATGACTACCCAAATAAGACAAGGAAACAGGATGATTCAAGCACAAATAAATATCAAAAACGTGCAATATCAGTCACATGGACAAATCTATCTGGGCAAGTTAATGAATTTCAAGATAGACTTAAAATGATTTTACAAATTATCACCACAATTAATTATGATTATTACAATGATTTTAATGTGATTTTAATTAGGCTATTATGTTCTTTATTCAAATTAAGCATTAAACCATTATTATGTTTTCATAGTCTCGTATTTAAGCAAAAATGCTTAAATACGTTTCAATTACTTAAACCGATTCAAAACAAAGATTCAACTACTTAAACACTCAAAGTAGTCTTTAAATTATGAATTTCTTACATATTAAATAGAAATATTAATATATAAATATTGCAATAGACAAGTATTGTTATACTGATACATATAAAAAACATGATTCTCCAGTGAGCTTATTTAGTGAAACACATGCCTTAATTATTTTTAACTAGATTTTGCTATATTTTAGCAATAAACAATTTGAATCTACATGGCTACAACAGCCGTTTTGTTGAAACTGTGGTTCCTCTCATTAGGAAAAAACGGCATTGAACAATAAACATTAATTCATGTTTATTGAGTATGTATACATGCATATCTGAGAAGTACGTCTGTGCACATTAAGTAATTTTTTAATGGACAACATTTTATTGTTCATGCATCAACACAATTCCTTCATCTCAGCCATCTTTCTGCAGAGAAACTTCACTTCTATTTTCTTCTCAAGGCCTGCATGAATGGAACAAACTACACACACAAAGCCTATTAAAGCTGCTTTGGAAACTCTTTAGGGACAGCAGCGAGTAAGCAGCACACCTCTCTCAGAGATCACTTCCTCAAATACCACAGGACTTACTCATGCAGAGAGACGGAGGTGCGCGGAGAATCCAAAAAAAGAGGACCTGAAATTAACCCTTTACTGTCAAAACCATAAATTGACAGATCTGAACAACCATGCTTGTGTTTTAAACATGCAGAACTATGCTGAAAAATGACAGTCTTAGTAAGTTAACCTTAGCCAATGCATTTTGATTGTAGACAGTTCAGTTTGAAGAACAAACCCAACACTCTCTCGATTTAATCATCTCCCTTTGTCAGTTATTTGATTCAACATCAGTGAAATGAGACTGTAAACCACACAACTGATCACAGAGTATGAGTTATGACTGATTTTAGGGATCTTCCTGATGGAATCTTTGATCCAGACATTCAGGATAGAGGCACGAACATCCGCCGGATCCGATGCAATAGAATGCGGCACGGGACAAGTTTTGAATTGCAGACCTCTAAATCAGGACACACCCAAACCCTTTAAATCACATGACTCAAACCCCCAAAGCCCCTTTGTCACATGACTCTCAGACCATGTTTACACCTGGAATAAAAGGTGTGCTCCCACCATATCCTAATTACTGTAAAGTTATTGTAAAGTACTGTAAAGACTTTAGGGATGCACCGATATTAAAATTTTGGCCGATACCAATAAGTCTTTATATTTGAAAGCCGATACCGATATACTGGCCGATAAATCGAAATCCAAATTTTTATATATATCATTTTTGCGAGTCTGATTACAAAAACAAAAGTCTCACCATTAAAAGCCATGTCCTAAGCACACAATTATGATGTTCTCTTCTCATTATAATTGTATGTAGCCTATGACAGACTTGCGCTGCACGTTGCACTTAAGTGCAAGACTCCAACCATATTTCAAGCAATTCAAAACCATCATGGTGAACAGTGTGCACGAAGTGTCTCAGCTGAAGGAAATAATCCATATTTATCGGCTGTATTATATCGGCCAAATTTTCTTATCAGGCCGATAACAATAACATTAAAAATGAACATATATCGGCCAATACCGATATGGTGGCCGATATATCGTGCATCACTATAATAAGTCTTGGGATGCACGATATATCGGCCACCATAACGGTATCAGACGATATATTTTCATTTTTAATGTTATCGTTATCAGCCCGATAAGAAAATATGATTATTTCCTTCAGCTGAGATATTTCAAATGTGCACGGTTCACCATGATGGCTTTAAAATGTTTTAAATATTGTAATTGTGTGCTTGGGACATGGCTTTTAATGGTGAGACTTGTTTTTGTAATCAGCATCTCAAAAATTACATAAAAATTTGCTATCAGCTTTCAAATATAAAGAATTATCGGTATCGGCCAACATTTCATATCGGTGCATCCCTAAATAAGTCCATATAGAAGTAAGTAAATAAATGCATAAATCGATCATTTGTGTGTGTGTGTATATAACATGGAAGTAAGTCAGAAATGGTGCTACTTTCAACAGTTAGTCTATCAAGGAAGCAGCACACCCAAATGTGCTTCAACATGTTCCTCTTTTACCTGCCATAGTGAGAAAAAGCTTCACCTCAGTCTAGTACACTTTACAATTTAAATTACACCAATACAGAGGCAAAACTATTTAAACATTACAGAGTGAAATTCAACCACCCTCAGGATAAAAATATACACACACACAACAAAGACTAGACATTTCTACACACCGCCTCACGCTCCTTTCAGCTCAGAGTGAAAGTCACTATAAAAGCACTGAGCAACACAAACAGGTAGAGAGACCACAATATTTCAAAAGAGTTGAATAACTCCTCTCCGCCTGCAAGCAGAACAGAAGTTTCTATCTGACATGAACACTGGAGATATTTTCAGTCTGCATCAAGGAGAGCAGATAAATCCAAAATTATGGGCTAGACGGAGTTTGCTGCCAATAAAAGATCCTACTGATCCAACATTTAATGCAACCCATAAAGTTCTTCTCCAGTTGAGATGGGATTAAGATTCTATTATATCTTTAAATCATCCCTAAACTCTGAAAACATCCTTGTCAAGAACCTTCAAAGTGAACTTTTGGTATGTAAACTACTATTATGGCTGTTCAAGGAAACACTTCAGTTAGAAAAACACCAACAGTATCATTCGGCGCAAAATGTCATGACTAATAATGACATGTCAACGCAGAGATGTCAATCACAGCTGAAGGAATGAGACAACGTACAACGAATAGCATGTCAACAATCCAGTCTATCATTATATTCGAGAAGGAAGAAAAACACAGTGTTTGTATAACATTTAGTTCTAAACATATTTGGACACATGCAGACCAGGCAGGGACGTAGTATTTTCAGTGACTAAAATGTAAAGCAAGTCATGAGGAAGCTTGGGAATGATAAAAGACATGAAACTATCACAGATATGTTCATATCAGGTGCCTAAGACAAATGAAATCATGACACAAGTATACTAACACTGACCAATCAGAATTGAGTATTCTAACGCGATACCTGCACAAAATTACTCCATAAAAATATTTTACACAATATTGAAATTCACAAAATTAATTCTTTAAAACACCCAGATGAGAACAAATAAACATAGCCCATATAGTATAACGTATATAGTAGTCCAACAAAATGAGTGTGTTTACATCAGGCTTCCCACGCATTACGACTTTCCATTACTTTTCCAGTAATTACGATACTGGATATGGATTTATAAAAGTACTTTTACAGAGATACGTACACATACTCAATATCAGTGAGTTAGTATCCAATAAAATATTTCAGGTCAGGCCATGTATATGGACTACAGGACTTCTGTGACTGGAAATCACAGTTTTTAAATATCCATTACAGTGGGATCCCTGAAATCCCAAACAAAACAATCTGGCGAACGAAAGCAGCAGTGGCTGTTAGAAAGCAGCGTGTTAAGAATCTTCCGCGGGAAAACACAACAAGCGCGAAAAGTTCTTAAAACATATCAGCGCGAAACAAAGTATCAAAGTATTTGTTACAAAGTATCAATGCGCGAGTAACAATGAGAAACAATGTATCCATGAGCTCCATTCAGGCCGCCGCGCAGGAAACACTGGAACTAGGCGCGTCTGTGTCAATCTCTCACACACACTCACATCTCAAATATATAATAGCGCAGTGATTACACTGACACACAATCATAAAAACACGTCAGCTCTAAGCATCCTCAAAGAATCTAAACTAGCCTGGAAATGTAGAAACATCAGCATTTCTCCCAAAACTTTTCTAAACAGGACTAAAAGAAGTTCATGCAAGTTTCCTTCTTTACTCACCTACTCCATACTTCTCTTTCTTCGTGGGCACCCAGCGCGACATCCTCACTGATGAAGGTGTTGTGAGACGCCCGTGAGTGTTGTTGTCGCTATTCCAAATATGTATCCAGAGTTTTTCCACACACTTTTTCTTTTCTCTGTAGGAGTGGAAAGACTCATCTAGCCGCCATTTTCCACCATCACTGAACTCATGAACCGCGAGGGGGAGATATGAGAAACTTTCTGTCATGTGGGACACCAGCGTCACCGGACGACCGGACTGTCCCTCACAAAACACTTACCATGGAAGCTATAAATTCGGCCAAAATACCAGAGTAAAGTAAAAGTAACAATACAACTTTTGTCACTTGGTGTACAGGGAATATATTTGTGTTCCAGGTGTACATTCTTTTATTAAAATGCACAGATTTATTATTATTTTGTTATGATTTATTTTTGCGATATATATATATATATATATATATATATATATATATATACATATATATATATATATATATATATATATATACTATATGTGTGTGTGTGTGTGTGTGTGTGTGTGTGTGTGTGTGTGTGTGTGTGTGTGTGTTTATTTGTGTTTTATAAATGTTTATTTAATTTAAATCCTCATTAAAAAAAAAATAAAAAAAAAATTGGGTTAAAAACAACCCGAGTTGGGTTGAAAATGGACAAACCCAGCGACAGGGTTGTTTTAACCCAGGGGTTGGGTTAAATGTTTGCCCATCGTGCTGGGCGTTTTTATTTAACCCAACTATTGTTTAAAAAAATGACTATATGGCTGGCTTAAAATGAATCCAAAATAGGCTGGAAATTAAAAATTAGATAATGACTAGAGGCGACAATAATCATCAAAAGGTGAACATTTAAATGTTTATTGTTTCATTATTATTCATTAAACTAATTAATAAATGTTAATTTCCAACACACTTTGGGTTCATTTTGGGTTTAAGAGAGCAATACAATAATTTCTAAACAATAGTTGAGTTAAATAAAAATACCCAACAGGTTGGACAAACATTTAACCCAACCGCTGGGTTAAAACAACACAGTTGCTGGGTTTGGCCATTTTCAACCCAACTTGGGTTGTTTTTAACCCAGCATTTTTTAGAGTGTAAAGTTTAAAGACGTTAAATAAATAATTTCAGTATTTGGTGTATGAAAATTATATACATTTTTATTTCGTAACCAACAATTTTAAAGGATTAGTCCACTTTTAAATAAACTTTTCCTGATAATTTACTCACCCCCATGTCATCCAAGATGTCTATGTCTTTCTTTCTTCAGTCGAAAAGAAATTAAAACATTCCAGGATTTTTCTCCTTATAGTGGACTTCAAAGGGCACCAAACAGTTGAAGGACATAATTAGTTTCACTGCATCTTCAAATTGTTAAACACGATCCCAGATGAGAAATAAGGGTTGGTGGTTTCACTAGATAAGACCCTTGTTTCTCATCTGGGATCGTGTTTAACAATTTGAAGATGCAGTGAAACTAATTTTGACCTTCAACTGTTTGGTGCCCTTTGAAGTCCACTATAAGGAGAAAAATCCTGGAATGTTTTCATCAAAAACTTTAATTTCTTTTTGACTGAAGAAAGAAAGACATGAACATCTTGGATGACATGGGGGTGAGTAAATTATCAGGAAAAGTTTATTTAAAAGTGGACTAATCCTTTAACGCTGTTGTTGTTGTTTTTTTTTTTTTTTCAAAAGTCAACACTGAACAACATAACATTAAATATGAGGTAAATATGACTTTAATATTTTTGTGCATCATTTCTAATTAATCTCTAGTATTGTCAAAAAAATGTAAAAACTATGTGCGTATTTTGTATACATAAAATGCATCCTCAAAATACACACAGTACTGAGCAACAAAAAGTAATCTGATATTTTATTCCATAAATGTAGTCACCACAAAACATTGTTTTAATAGCTACAATACATCATTTGAGATGTAGTGGAAATGTTCCTGATATTCATAAAAATGACAGACTCCTGTGATGTAGAGTGAAACTGAAACACCTGGTTTCAGAGCACAATAATTTATTTGTATTGTGTAGGGCCTCTTTTTGTGGCCATTACAGCATCAATCCATCTTGGGATTGACAGATACAAGTCCTTCACAGTGACCAGAGGGATTTTGAGCCATTCTTCTTCCAGAACAGATGCTGGTGGAGGGAAACGTTTTCTGACTTGCTCCTCCAAAATACCTCAACCTCATGTAAATTCCTCATGTATTGGTGTATTATAATGCTGATACACAGCACCTCCTTCAGGGCACAATGTTTGAAGCATTAGGTGCACATGGTCCTCCAGAATGGTTCAGTAGTCCTTGACAGTGATGCACCCATCAAGCACAGTAGGGAATGCCGTGACATTGAAGCCCAAACCATCACTGATCCATGTGTTTCACTCTGGGCAGCAACGGTCCGGTTGTTAAGCCTCTTTGGAGCTTCTCCACACTGTAACTCCCACAGATGTGGGAAAGACAGTGAAGGTGGACTCATCAGAGAATTATACATGTTTCTCATTGTCCACAGCCCAAGATTTGCACTGTTGGCACCAATGAAAGTAATATGGCATTGGCAACACCAAAAGGTTTGGTTATTGCAGCCGGATCATGAATATTGACTCCTGACGAACGGTTTTGGTGGAAACAGGAGAGTGGAGATGCGCATTTAATTCTGCAGTGAGTTGGGCAGCTGTGGTTTTATGTTTTTTGGATACAATCTGGAATAGGACACAATCCTTTTCAGAGAGCTTCCTCTTGTGTCGACAGTTACTCCTGTTGGATGTGGTTCATCCTATGTAGTAGTATGCCAACATTACCCTAGATAGTCCTGGTGGTCACAGATGAACCAGTGAGACACACACAAACAATTTGTCCTCTTTTCAACTCCCATTATGTTACATGCATTGCATTATTTTTTGTAAAGCTGTTGCTCTCCTAATTCAACCTTTACACTCAGATCAGTGAAGATTGGCCACAAAACCAGTCAGTTTATGGTGGTAGATTTGTTTGCATTTTGAATTACCCATGATGAAACTCTTTGTAATGTCGTTTTCATATGGTCAGTTTTCAAAATGTTTATTTTGTCTAAACAGACAGACTAATCTGTTTTCCACTGCTTCTGTCCTATTTTTGAGTAAAAAAGATTTTTATTCAAAATATGGAAAACATAATTAACAGCACTGCATAAAACATTATGAATTCTCTAATACTCATAACGAGACAATTTCGCTCTCATAAATAGCTGCAGACTGTGGCGACTGCTGAAAATTTGATTATGGGGACCAATTATAAAAGATTGCTCTGGGATACCATCTCGTAGTCACTGACTTCACTTAATTCCTGCTTTTCCAGAGAAATTATCACTCTGTTTGAGGTTAATTGTTGTTTCTGTGAAAGTATGTTGCTTTGCACACAAAAAATTCCAGATGCTTGTAATTAAAGCTGTTCTGTGTGGAAAACTGTCTTTTGATTCATTACACTATGCAATACATTTCGAGAATGAACCTTTTAGGTGAAGTCTATGAATGCAACGCTTCCACTTCCTTGTTCAATTGTTGTTGAAACACTGGCCGCAAGCTATAAAATACAAGAATGTGACTAAAACAACATTAAAAGGAGTTCCTGCATCCTTTGCATTCATCTGAAGCTTGCTTCTCATCTGTACAAGTGTTACAGAAATGTGCTTTCATTGTTATCCTACAGATACATCCCTTTATGAAAAATGAATGATTTATTGTCACTCTGTGCAGTGGCCCTGCAGCGGGGTAAAGAGGCTGTTTACCATTAATCAGTGTATATATATCAGAGAACTGTTGGTTTAGTGCAGACCTCGTCATATTAAACACCTCTCTCTCTCTCTCTCAGCCTGAAGAACAAGTACAATTCATCATCATTATACCCAGTCAAACCACAAAGAGAGTTTTTTTCTGCATTTTTATTGGTATTTGCTAAACTAAGCACAATTATTGCATTACTATTGCTAAAACTAACAGGTTTATTTTTGTTATACAAAAGTCACATTAAAAATGAATTCTTAATTTATTTTTGCCACTTTTCAAATGTCTTTATGTATAGACATAATTATTATTATTTACTTTGTCCCAATAGCACTGTCCACACCACAGTGATAATGATAACGATATAGAGAAACGATATCGTTGGGATCACATTCGGAACTATTTTTTTTCCAGCTGTTGAACGATAAAACACTGACAGCCAATCAGAATCCTTTCTAATTTAAGGGCTCGCACATTTAAAATGCAGACGACATTGCAGAGAAGTTAATAGCCGAGGTCCAGAAAAAGCCAACACTTTTTGACAAGTTAAACCCCCCTTTCAAGAAATACTTTAAAGAAAATGGATATATGAAAAACAATTGGAATAAATAGTCAGAAATATTAACATTCAGATATGCCTGGCTTGCCAACAGTGCAACATAAAAATGAGCTCAGGTATCCAGTTTCAACAGCATTGTCTTGCTTCCATTGAAGCTGCAGTGAAAAAGGCTAGGCGTTGTTTTTCTTCCACTATATATTAACTTTGTCAGCTAAATTTACTGTTAGATTAGATCGATTACACTAGCTATTCATTCGAATAATATCGTGATGAGGACATCTGCTGGTTAAAGCCGTGTAAATGCAGCAAAAACTTGCTGTACACACTTTGAAACTGCAGCGCGAGAGCTTATAATAAACAGTCCGTTATCGTTCGTTGGTGTGGACGCAAATATAGTTATCGTTATAGTTATTGTTCTTGGTGTGAACGGGCCTTTAAACTATGAAAATCATAAAATTATTAACTATCATTTGTTTTAAAAATTATATTAGGCTACAGAAGTGAAAATATTTTTGTATGAACATTATTTATACTAACTTTTACTCAAATGACGGCTGCCCTTAGATTTACACACACACACCTACACACACACACACACACACACACACACACACACACACACACACACACACACACACACACACACACACACACACACACACACACACAAACACACACACATATATGCATAGGGGGAAAATTTATTTTACACTATTTCACCTTATATTTTAGTGTTTTTTGTACTAATATTTGAATTTTTGCCTCCTTTGCGTTCTTTGAAACGACACGAGGGTGAGCAAATGCTGACAGAAGTTTAGTTTATGGGTGATTTATTCTATTAATTGTTCTCCGGTGCCTTTTTATTTTGTTTGCTCTAAGCCATGGAGACATCTGACAGCTTTAATTATTAAATCCCTCCGTAAATAAGCAATGCTGAGGCCAATGCACAGAGAACAAAACAGCAAATTACCCATTTAAAATTAAAAAAACAAATTGATCACAGGAAAATAATGACCAGGACTAAACATGAAATAGACGTTCAGAGCAGGATAGGGACGTTTTGATTGTGTGAGTCATACAAGCTTTCATATCTCTTTCTTTTCTCTCTCCTCTAATGATGAAGAGATTTGTTATAATCAGCAGAAGAATGTTGACCTGTCCCAACATCAGAGGACCGACTCAACACAATCTGCCATTACATGTTTATTTATACTTCCTTCATATCTGTCTTCCCCTTAACGAGAGTACACTTCCCTCAGATGTGCCATCCACTCCCTGCCCTGATCTGCTGCAGGCCTTGACTGACAGCATCATCCTGCAGGGGGCGCCAGTAGTTCTGCTCATTGAATTCAGAACAGCATGCTACCACACTTCTTACTATGCAGCATACAGTATAGTATGCATATATTCTTGATGCACACAATATTGCACTAAACATACTAATTAAAAATGTTATTTCCAAGGTGTCATCTGATTAGATTTATGGAAACATTTTAGAAAGAATTATAGTATGCATACTGCAAAATTGTACGCTGTATGGTAGTATACTATTCTGAACACATACAGTATATTGTATGCAATGCATATATTCTTTATGCATGCAATATTGATCTTTTAAGATATTTTTTTTTTTTACTAAAAATGCTAACTAAACATTTTTATTCCCAAAGTGAAAACATTATAGAAAACATTACACAGTGTGCACAGTATGCATAGGCCAAAAATAGTAAGAGCACTGTGGTAGTGTACTATTACAAACATAATGTATTCATTGCATAGTATGCATGTATTCTTTGTGTATGCAATATCAGTTTTTTTTTTTTTTTTTACGATTTTTACGATTTGTTTTTTTACTAAAAATGCAAATCAAATTACACTGTGCACAGGATGCATACTGCAGATAAAGTAAGCAGTATGGTATTATACTATTCTGAACATAGTATGCATACAGTATAAGTATATCTTCTTTTAGCATTCAATATTTATCTCAAGACTTTTTTTTTTGCAAAAAATGCTAACAAAACATATATTTTCAAGGTGTCATGTGATCAGAAGCTTTATAGAGACATTTTATTTTAAAAAAATGACACCATATGCATACTGCAGTGTGGTAGTATACTATTACATATTACTATTACATTACATATTTTTCTCTTCTGAGTCCATAGGGGCCGACAGGAAACACAAGAGCCGGTGTAATTACAGTAATGATGTAGGTTAGACGCAGTAACCTCTGGGAAAAGACGCATTTCTGTGTCTCACATGAGATGAAAAATCTGTATTCAGATTGAGAAGAAAATGGTGAGCTATTTAAAAAAGCTTAATGTCTTTATTGTGGCAGCTTGTAATCATCAGTGTGTGAACAGCTTTAAATAGGATTTTTCTGAGGAATATATACATTAAGTTAAATGATGAAGTGTTGAGCTGAATAAATTAATGTAAAGGTTTGGCCAGATTCACTGATCAGCTATAAAGTTACAGAATAGCAGCTCAGGTCATTTTGGATTTGGGAGAATGTTATGCGATATTTATATTAACTGAAATTGATATTTGATTACAGACAAATCTGATCACAGTTTGAGACATTATTAAGAAACTCCATACTCTTAAACTATAATTTTCCTGGGTCTTTTTCTCAGAAGAAACATCTGGAGACACAAGAAAAACGTTCCTTTTTTTTTTACTAAATAACACCCATTTAATGCTGTTGATTTGTAGGAGAAACAAATGAGGTATTAAAGAGATCTCACTTGTGATTTCTCTTTCTAACAGGTCTAAATATGCAATATGCAATCCTGAAGCAGCAGAACAGATGTGTTGTTTACAGAAACACCGGGACAGAGCGTATTCACCCTGAAGATGTGTGTACTTTCATCGCCTTTGTGGTCTTGAGAGATCATGTGGGTGGCCCGATACAAACATTAACAACCTCATCATCTGATTCATCTCCCTGAAGCGCTAATTACCCAGAAGCCCTGGCAATCACATGCCCTGCTTCAAACCATGGGACACAGCAGCTCTATGTGTGTTAGATGTTATGGTTCTAACCCAGATCTGAGTCTGTCTCAAAACACAGGCCCAAAACTAGATTTTCTGACTGGTGTTTTCCCAGGAAAAACTCACTGACGTGAAGCTAGAGCAATGTGGGTGGTTGCCAGGTTTTTGCTATGTTATAGTGTTACATGTATGCTGCATGAATATGGCATCATCATCTGATACCCTAAGTGTACCATGGTACTTTTGTAGTACATTTTTTTTATAGCACAAGGATTTTTGTAGTGAACATTCTGAAAGCAAGTGCTCTTTTTTATCATTAGTGGCATTTGCTAAGCCAAGCAACGCATATTATTGCAGTAACGCTTTACAATAAGGTTCCATTAATTAACATTAGTTTACTGTTTAATTATTATTAATTAAAATTATTAATAAATGTTCATTCATTCAAAATATTAATAAATGTTAAATTCCTTCCAACATATTTTGGGTTCTGTTTAAGCGAGCAATACAGTCATTTTTAAACAGTAGTTGAGTTAAATACTCAGCAGGTTGGGCAAACATTTAACCCAACCACTGGGTTAAAACAACTCATTCGCCGTGTTAAAACAACCCAATCACTGGTTTAAAACAACCCAATCGCAGTTTTAAAAATAACCCAATCACTGGGTTAAAACAACCCAACCGCTGTGTTAAAACAACCCAATCACTGGGTTAAAACATCCCAACCGCTGTGTTAAAACAACCCAATCACTGGGTTAAAACATCCCAGTCGCTGTGTTAAAACAACCCAATCACTGGGTTAAAACATCCCATCCGCTGTGTTAAAACAACCCAATCACTGGGTTAAAACATCCCAGTCGCTGTGTTAAAACAACCCAATCACTGGGTTAAAACAACCCAACCACTGTGTTAAAACAACCCAATCACTGGGTTAAAACAACCCAACCGCTGTGTTAAAACAACTCATTCACCGTGTTAAAACAACCCAATCACTGGGTTAAAACAACCCATTCACTGGGTTAAAACAACCCAAAAACAACCCATTTGCTGTGTTAAAACAACCCAATCACTGGGTTAAAACAACCCAGTCGCTGTGTTAAAAGAACCCAATCACTGGGTTAAAACAACCCAACCGCTGTGTTAAAACAACTCATTCGCTGTGTTAAAACAACCCAATCACAGGGTTAAAACATCCCAGTCGCTGTGTTAAAACAACCCAATCGCTGTTTTAAAACAACCCAATCACTGGGTTAAAACATCCCATCCGCTGTGTTAAAACAACCCAATCACTGGGTTAAAACATCCCAGTCGCTGTGTTAAAACAACCCAATCACTGGGTTAAAACAACCCAACCACTGTGTTAAAACAACCCAATCACTGGGTTAAAACAACCCAACCGCTGTGTTAAAACAACTCATTCACCGTGTTAAAACAACCCAATCACTGGGTTAAAACAACCCATTCACTGGGTTAAAACAACCCAAAAACAACCCATTTGCTGTGTTAAAACAACCCAATCACTGGGTTAAAACAACCCAGTCGCTGTGTTAAAAGAACCCAATCACTGGGTTAAAACAACCCAATCACTAAACAAAAGTTTTAATCCAGTATTTTGAGAGTATAATACATCATTAAAATCAGAGTTTGTATTTGTTAACATTAGGTAATGCACTATTAACTAACATGAACTAACTGTAACAAATGTATTGCTCATTGTTCATGTTAGTTAACACATTTACTAATGTTTGAAAATAAGTAGAATTAATGATTTGAACAAACTCCAAACTTTAAGCATATAAACAGCTTCCACTAAGTTTGTGCTAAAGACATAAATTATTTTTTAAGTTCTGCTTGTTAAAAAGTTTTGCTGTTACTTTTCTAAGCAATCAGAGTTTTTTGCCTGGTGGATAATGCAAAAAAAAAAAAAAAAAAAAATCCAGTGAATTTATAATGAAGGAGGGAACCAAGCCATATCTAGAGACCACAATATTATACCAGAAAGATTTGAACGTGGGATCTTTTGACTTGACTAAGTAAGCAACTACCTAGCATTCACCCACTCGTTAGCTCGTTAAAACCTCCCACAATACCCTAGCGTTTCGGCAGTAAGTTTTGCACGAGCAAGAACTTGCTCTGAAAAATCTATTTCCCTTTCCTTTACTAAACCAAAAGAGAAGAAAATGTAAGTAGAACACTTTGTAGAGTTTATATGGATGTTGCTTTTTTACTTTGGGTTATATGTGTTAAACTGCAAATTCTTTTGTGCACCGTTCACTACAAGATGAACGTTAAAAGCATCTCTGAGAGTAAACAAAACTCCAAGGCAACATGTCTAGGTTGAAAAAGGGGGTATTTGCTGGCTGCGAGCAAACACACACACACACACACACATCTCTCTCCCAGTGAAAAATAGAAGTTGTTCTGTAAGTCTTTTGTTCGTTCAGACTAGCACACACATTTATAGTCATGGCTGAGAGGAGACGGCACCAGTGGCCCCTCTTCACACTGCGTGAGGAAAGCTGAGATTGTCTCACTGCTGTTGCCTCGTGAAGTCAGATTGTGTCGTCCTCGTCAGAGCCGTGTGACGCAGGTAAACAGTTCTGTTAACCATGCATGCACTCATGTCAGCTTGCAGTTATTTGAGCCGGTTCGTGTGTAGGATTGTATTGACTTTTTGAGAAGACACAGCAGTCTGAGCTCAATTAGGATGTCACTGTAAAAAAAATCTATAAAAAGGAAAAACCATTTGCCGAAAGCATTAGAAAACTTTCTGTTCTGCTTTTCTGGTGAATTTATCATATTTTTCAAGATGTTTTGATGTATTTTTTACTGGAAAACAAGAGTGCAGTAAACATGCTTGTATGTTGACTTTATGAAAAGACAGTGTTCTGAACATCGTGAAGCTCAATTAGTATGTCACTGAAGTTTGTGTTGAAGGTACACGTGCTGTTTCATTTTCTTTGTCTTTCCTTAGTTTTTTTATGGAGGACGTGAATCCTGAAGGCTGGCGGCAGCTACTTCAGCCCAGCAAAAACAGCACGGGTCTCCTTCGCAGGTCCTCATCATGGAGGAGGCCTGGAGAGTGGGGTCATTATGAGGGCCCTGCGGCGCAGGTGAATGAGCCTCCTCGCAGAGCTCGTCCACAGAGCTGCATAGAAGGTGGCAGGATGGACAAATGGCTTCAGGCGCTAGAGAGACTCCAATCACGGCCGCTTCAGAAGCAAATACCCCAGTTTGTGGACAGGACGGTATCAACGCCGGTTCTCCCAAATGAGATGACGGGAAGTAGCCCACTCTGTCCTGATCTGTCCTCTCTCTGGAATCAGACACCTAGCGTCTGTCCCAGTGTTTGTGAGAGCCTGGAGTCTCATGCAAAGAGCAAGAGGGTTCACATTAAACCTGTTTCCAGTGCAGAAAGAGCTCAGTTCTGTGCTCTCGCTCCGGTTCGCTTCGGCTGGCTGCCCATACAAAGACATGTGATACTGACGGACATCTATAACAACCACCATGATGACAGCAGCTGCCGGGTAAGAAAGAATAACGTGAAAGGGAAGTGATGTCACAGTGAAGTACTACCATACTGCAGTATGCATTCTGTGCATTTTTGTGATTGTATTTATTTATACCGTAAGAGTTGTTTTTCTAAGTCATTTGAAGCATTTTATTTATTTCTTTGATACGTTTTTTCAGTTGTTTTTAATATATATATTTTTTTATTTTATTTATCTAAATCGGCCTCAAAATTGGCCTCATTAACAAGTCAAAACATTTTTTAATTAATTTTTAAAGCAGACAAAACACAGTTAGAATATACCATCAATACAAAACACATAAAGCAGAAAGTAGGATGTACATGTAATTATGTGAAGTGTGTGTGTTCAAAATAATTTTCCAAGACGATAACTGGGTGCCACTTACAGAATTTGGGATGCAACATAAAGGGATCAATGTAGGCCTACTATTGTTTAAAATATTTATCATTAATAGTGTTTACTAAGGCAAGCATCACTGTGACTGACTTTATATATAGAAAGACGGTGCATTCGTATTATTACGAATGGGGAAATGAATATGGCGAAATAAGTCCCGCCTTCTAAATAAGAGCCAATCGCTGATTGGTAAAGTCATCGCGTACACTGCAGCTGCCTAAAAGCTCCGGTTCCTATAGAAACAGTCACACGCATGCTTATGACTGCGCATTAGCTTGATCCAGCCTGAAAAATGCCGTTTCTATTTATGAGGCATTTGTTATCAGATTTCAAATATGAAATTGAATCGAAAGCTTGATGAACAGCTTTGGAGAATTCAATGTTTCCCCATTCAAAGAGATGGGAGCTGCACTAGCACACCCGAGAGGTGTTTCAAAGATGGCCGCCGAGTGAAATGACTTGTCTTAAAGGGATAGTTCACCCAAAAATGGAACTCTCATACTCACCCTCAAGTAGTTCCAAATGCCTGGGGGTGAGATCTGACATTCTTCCAAAAATCTTACTTTGTATACAGCAGATCAAAGAAACTCATACAGGTTTGGAACTACTGGTAAATTATTACGGAATTTTCATTTTTGGGTGAACTAACCCTTTAAAAGGACTTTGCTTTGCTATTACTCATGTTTAGCATTAGTCAGTTGACTGATTCCTCAAAGCATGTTTCTTGTTGGGGAAAAATGTGGTGTTTCTTTTCTAAGCAATCTAATATTTGCCCTAGAAGCCAGACAGAATTCTGTAGCAACTCTACTGCAATCAATAAGTGAAAACCACCCACATCACCCTGGTATCATGATGGCCGGAAATGTAACAGTCCAGCTACATATTGCATTTTGTTTCTCATACTTAAAAAGCCCAGTATTCTGTCCAGTATGCAGCAAGCAATATGCTAATATTTTTGACACAGAGAATTGGAATTTGATTTTTAAATTACTTTCTGAATAGTTTTAAAGTGTCCCCTGATAATGGCTTATCTGCTTTTTGGAGAGGAAAATTGTTCTCGCAAAGAGTTCTGACTTCAGATATTCATTAAATCAGCCGTAGTTTTTTACATTTTAGAATGTTGCAGTTTTTATATGACAACAAGATTAAAGATATATTAAAAACGTATCTGTTGGATTTCCATAATAGAGCTCTACTATATCACATATTGCCGTTTAGTGCCTCACTATGGTTCAGTACAGTATAAAACTTTTTTGCTCATAAGTTCAGAGCGATTGAGTCATCCGCACTGGAGATAAAAGCTTTCAGAGTCCTGCAGACTTCTGCCACCACTGTAAACTGCACAACAATCACTCTCACCTCCACTGGGAACAAATCCCGGAAATGAACAGCCGAGCTCTCAGACCTGATTTACCTTAGTGTCAACTGATGCCAGAAAGAGAGAGAGAAACAGAAAAGTGAAAGGTGGGAAAGAGAGAAAAATATCTGGATGACTGTCAAGTACATGAACTTCAGTGGCTGTCTGGGTGCTGCATGAAGTCGAGATAAAACCGCTCTGTCAGCAGGTGCTTAGATCCATTCGGAATGGATTTAGAAAGGAATAGATTCAACCACGTCAGAGCCACAACAGGATCACAACAGTGCCGCAGGCCCAGAGGATGGAAATGAATCCTAAAGCATCTTTCTATCTTTTCACTTCAGTCATTTTATGCTTAAACTTCAGTAGTATTTGGACTCCTAAGTCACACTTAAAATGTCTGAATGGCAATGCATTAGATAAGAACATATCAAACCAAGTGGTGTGCGTTCTCAAATGCAGGATGTTTTCTTAATGTCTTAATCGGCTGGTGTTTTGGTGATTTTTAGTGCATATGTAGTCAGTTCCCCTAAATGTCACACAGATTCACTAGCAGAGGTCATGGGTGCTTTCGAAACCCAAAGCTTCAAAACCTTTGTGAATCATATGTTTCAAACCAGTGATTCGGAACACGTTTCAAACTTCCAAAGTCACGTGATTTCAGTAAATTATAACCGTTCATAACTGTTCTAGATTCTATGATACGATGATCTCTGCAAACCAATGAATCAGGCTAGTTACAGTACATGTCTGTGTTACAGTGTAATTATATATTTAAGTACTAATTAATAATAATTACATGTACTTATAGAGTTAGGATTAGGATAAGGGTTTGGTTTAGGGTTAGTTGCATGTAGTTATGCATAATTTATTGTTATTACAAAACTAACATGTAATGTGTAATAAGGACACTGTGATATAAAGTGTTACCGAAAATTATTTCATTAATTACTCATGTCGTTCATTTTCTGAACACAAAAGAAGATATTTTTGATGAAATCCATGAGCTTTCTGGCCTCCGATAGACTGCAATGTTATTACCAATTTCAAAGCCCAGAAAGGTAGTAAAGACAGGGAAGAGACAGAATTGTTGAATAAAGGGTTTTTTTTTTTTTGCACACAAAAAAGTATTCTCGTCGCTTCATAACGTTAAGGTTTACGACGATTAAGGAACGACTGCTTTAAGGAACGACTGCAGTCACATGGACTGTTTTACCAATATCTTTAATACCTTTCTGGACCTTGAAAGTGGTTATAATGTTGCAGTCTACTGGAGGCCAGAAAGCTCACAGACTTAATTTGTGTTTCCAAGATGAATGAAGGTCTTACGGGTTTGGAACAACATGAGGGTGAGTAATTAATACAGAATTTTCATTTTTGGGTGAACTAACCATGTAAGTACATGTAGTTAATTAATGTTACTCAGTAAGTACAAAGTACAACTACTTCACCTTAACATAAAGTGTTTTTATGCATATTTGTTTTTGCTGCACTTACAATGTTCTGACCAACAGGTGTCACCAGCGTGTGGTGTTCCGTGAATAATTTTGTGAAGCATTTGATTCAAAGTTTCCAAATGCTTTGTTTTCCCCATCACTACAGAGGAACCAGAGCTGTAGTTAATCATGTTCCACTAATGCTTCACAAACACAAAGTCAAAGTGTGACGGCTGGTAAAAGAGGAGGAAGCAATTGCAGGCAATCAGAAGAAGTTTATTGAAATCAGAGTCCAGAATGTAGGCAATGGCAACGAAGGTCTACGGTGGCGTGAGAAGAGCTGGATGGTGAAGTCGCAGGTGAAGGTGAAGACGGTCAATGGATGAAACCAGGAACAGACCGGAACACTGACACGAAGACGACAACACGAATACAATCCAGCACACGAACACGGAAGACGGTAAACCAACTAGGCAGTGGAGACATGAATGAGGATCTGACAACAGACAGAGAGATGAGTGAGTATATGTAGCTGAGTGGAGATGAGGATCAGCTGGAGCGAGACAATCAACACACAGGTGACAACAATCAACCAAACGAGCACATGGAGACTACGTGAGTACAACAACAACACAAAACATGACACGGAGGAAACAATGGATTTCCTACCGTGACAGTACCCTCCCCTAGGACGTCACCTGACGTTCCCAGCCTGCTTTACCTGTAGATTGTAATCATCAATAAGGCGGTGATCCAGTATGTCCCGAGCAGGAACCCACCTTCTCTCCCTCCGGACCGTAACCTTCCCAATCCACCAAGTACTGAAATCCGCGTCCCCTCCGTCTAGAGTCCAGAATACGATTAACCAAATATGTGGTTTCCCCATTAACGATACGAGGCGGGGGGGGAACCGGGGCAGGCGGGTTAAGACGGGAAAAAATTACCGGTTTAATTTTGGACACATGGAACACGGGATGAACCCTCCTGTACGCCGGAGGAAGGCTAAGACGCACTGTTACCGGATTAATGATTTTGGTAACAGAAAACGGGCCAATAAATTTGGGAGCAAGCTTATTCGAAACGGAACGCATCTGAATATTCTGGGTAGAAAGCCACACTCTTTGACCGACGACGTAACGGGGAGGCTTCGACCGGTGGCGATCGGCCTTAGCCTTGGTGCGCGACCTAGCCTGGAGCAGAGCTCTGCGAGCTCTGGTCCAGGTGCGGTGACACCTCTGGACTAGTGCGTGTGCGGAGGGGACCGAAACCTCGGATTCCGTACTGACAAAATTAGGTGGTTGGTACCCTAAACTACACTTAAATGGAGACATGCCCGTAGATGACACTGGTAAAGAATTGTGTGCGTACTCCACAATTGAGAGTTGCTGACACCAGGACGAAGGATTATTGGAAGCCAAACATCGCAAAACCCTTTCGACATCCTGATTGGCTCGCTCGGTTTGACCATTGCTCTGGGGATGGAACCCGGAAGAAAGACTAACAGTCGCTCCTAACAATTTACAAAATTCTCGCCAAAATTTGGACACAAATTGGGGACCCCTGTCAGAAACCACGTCTGTCGGAAGGCCATGTATACGGAAGACGTGGTCAATGACAGCTACCGCTGTTTCCTTGGCTGATGGTAATTTGGGCAAGGGAATAAAATGAGTCGCCTTCGAGAACCGGTCCACTACGGTTAAAATCACCGTATTGCCCTTAGAGGGCGGGAGGGCGGTAATGAAATCTAGCGAAATGTGGGACCAGGGTCTCGAAGGGACAGACAGCGGTAAGAGTAACCCATCTGGAGGTCGATTGGAAGTCTTACCAATAGCGCAAACTGAACAAGCCAAGACGAAGTCGTGGACGTCACGAGCCATACCAGGCCACCAAAATCGTTGCTTGACTAGAAACCTAGTTCTACTAACCCCTGGGTGACAAGCAACACTGGAACAATGACCCCACTGGAGAACGTCTGACCGTAACCCCTCCGGCACAAACAGTCGGTTTGGTGGGCAACGAGTCGGGGGCGTTACCCCTTCTAAGGCAGTCAACACCTTCGATTCGACCTCCCATCTGAGCGCGGAGATAATGATGGTCCCCGGTAAAATGGGCTCGGGAGTAGCAGTACGATCGGAACGCTCAAAAAGACGGGATAAAGCATCGGGTTTGATGTTTTTGGAACCCGGCCGGTAAGAAAGCGTAAAATCGAAACGACCGAAAAACAATGCCCACCGAGCCTGCCTGGAGTTAAGTCTTTTGGCGGTTCTAATGTATTCGAGATTCTTATGGTCCGTCCATACAATGAAAGGTACCCCCGACCCTTCAAGCCAGTGACGCCATTCTTCCAGTGCAAGTTTGACTGCCAACAACTCTCGATTGCCAATGTCATAATTAACCTCTGCAGGAGATAAACGGTGAGAATAATACGCGCAAGGATGCACCTTTCCGTCTGAGGATGCGCGTTGGGACAACACTGCTCCTACCCCCACCTCTGATGCGTCGACCTCCACTATGAATTGACGTGAGCGATCAGGGGTGACGAGAATGGGAGCTGAAACAAAGCAGCTTTTCAGTTTGGCAAACGCAGCTCGGCTGCGCTTGACCACCTGAACGTCAAACTAGGGGAGGTCAAGGTGGTCAGAGGAGCGGCTAGTTGGCTGAAATTGCGAATGAAACGCCGGTAAAAATTGGCGAACCCCAGAAATCTCTGCAGGGCCTTGCGAGACTCTGGGGATGGCCAATCTACCACAGCCTTAACCTTCTCAGGATCCATGCGAACACCCTCAGTCGAAATGATGTGTCCTAGAAAGGAAACAGACTGTGCATGAAAAACGCATTTCTCCGCCTTGACAAACAATCCATTCTCTAGCAACCGCAGAAGCACTCGTCGTACGTGTTGCACGTGTTCCTGGAGAGACGAAGAAAAAATCAATATGTCATCCAGGTAAACATATATGAACAGATCGACCATGTCTCGCAACACGTCATTGACGAGTGCTTGGAAGACTGCCGGCGAGTTCGTTAGCCCGAAAGGCATCACGCAGTACTCAAAATGGCCTCTAGGGGTGTTAAAGGCAGTCTTCCACTCATCCCCCTCCCTGATACGGACCAAATGATAAGCATTACGTAAGTCCAATTTAGTGAAAACGGACGCTCCCTGCAACCTCTCAAAAGCTGAAGACATAAGCGGCAAAGGATAGGTATTCTTTACCGTTATGTTGTTCAGCCCTCGGTAGTCAATGCAAGGTCGCAAGGATCCGTCCTTCTTCCCACAAAAAAGAACCCCGCCCCCGCTGGAGAAGAAGAAGGGCGGATGAACCCCGTTGCTAGAGAACTAGATATATATTTCTCCATGGCCGCCGTCTCTGGAATAGACAAAGAATATAACTTGCCCTTAGGCGGAGAAGTTCCTGGCAATAACTCTATCGCACAGTCATAGGGACGATGAGGAGGAAGAGAATCAGCCCGAGACTTACTGAACACCTCCTTCAGGTCGTGGTACTCCGCGGGCACGTTAGCCAAATCCACTGCTTCCCCCTGAAACACAGACTCAGAAACATTAACACCAGCAGACAAAAGACAAGACAAATGACACTCCTCACTCCAGCTAACCACCGATCCGAGGCGCCAATCGATCCTGGGGTTGTGTTTCTGGAGCCAGGTGTGACCTAGAACAATGGGGGATTGAGGTGAGTCCGTGATGTAAAATGAAATCTCCTCCGTATGGTTGCCAGATGTGATGAGAGAAACCGGTACAGTGGTCTGTGTGATGACTGGCAGTCTGTGTCCGTTGAGTGCAAAAGGTGCAATGGGGTGTTTGAGGGAGGTGAGAGGAATGTTGAGTTTAGTAGCCAACTTACAGTCCATAAAACTACCCTCTGCCCCAGAATCCAACAAAGCGTGATGATCAAGTGCGTGGGTGGACCACCGTAGACTCACCGGAAGGAGTGTCGATGTAGATGAGGTCTTCCTGGCAGAGATCCCACCCGATAGTAGCCTCCGTTTTACTATCGGGCTTGGTCTTTTACCGGACAGCGCTGGATGTGATGTTCTTTGGCTGCCGCAGTATAAACATAGTCCCAGGGATCTCCGCCTGATCCTCTCCTCCCGGGAGAGCCGAGCTCGCCCCACCTGCATGGGTTCAAGATCTCCCGGTGGGCTGACCGCAACCTCTGAGCGCTGACGCTGAGCCTCCGGTCTGGTCGCGAGAACTGCTCTCCCCCTCCGTCTGGCGGCTTGGTCGAGTCGGTTGTCTACTCTGATGGTGAGGTCGATCAGGCCATTGAGAGAAGTGGGGGAGCTCGACGGCGCGGATCTCCTGTTGGATGCGGTCAGCCAACCCATGCAGGAAGTGATCCCACTGCGCCTCTTCGTTCCACTTACACTCCGCCGCCAGGGTGCGGAACTCAATAGAATAGTCGGCTACGGACCTGTCTTCCTGACGTAGGTCCGTGAGAAGTCTAGCCGCCTCCCTCCCGGCGACGGAGCGGTCGAAGACCCGTCTCATCTCCTCCGAAAGGGCGTGGAACGAGGCACAGCAGCTGTCTTGGTTCTCCCACACCGCCGTCCCCCAGAGGGCAGCCCTCCCCGTCAGTAGTGACAAGACGAATGCCACCTTCATTTCCTCGGTGTGAAACGTGCGGGGCTGCAGGGCGAAGTGCAGAGAACAATGAGACAGAAATGATCGACAAAACTTTGGCTCACCCGCATATTTCTCAGGGATGGGGAGGCGTGGTTCGGACTGGGAAATCCCTCCGGAGACGATCGGCGGTGTGGGTGGCGTGGGAGGCGCAGCGGGTGGCGGTTGTTGTTGTCGCTGAGCCTGGAGAGCGAGCTCGGACACCTTCGTCACCATTGCTTGGAAAGCTCGACCCATCTCATCTATCGCCTTGTCTTGGTGATCCATGCGATCAACGGCTCTCTGCAAAAACTCCTCTAGATGAGATGGGGAGCGATCGCCTGCTGCTTCCATGATGGTCAGATCCTACTGTGACGGCTGGTAAAAGAGGAGGAAGCAATTGCAGGCAATCAGAAGAAGTTTATTGAAATCAGAGTCCAGAATGTAGGCAATGGCAACGAAGGTCTACGGTGGCGTGAGAAGAGCTGGATGGTGAAGTCGCAGGTGAAGGTGAAGACGGTCAATGGATGAAACCAGGAACAGACCGGAACACTGACACGAAGACGACAACACGAATACAATCCAGCACACGAACACGGAAGACGGTAAACCAACTAGGCAGTGGAGACATGAATGAGGATCTGACAACAGACAGAGAGATGAGTGAGTATATGTAGCTGAGTGGAGATGAGGATCAGCTGGAGCGAGACAATCAACACACAGGTGACAACAATCAACCAAACGAGCACATGGAGACTACGTGAGTACAACAACAACACAAAACATGACACGGAGGAAACAATGGATTTCCTACCGTGACAGAAAGCTTTTGTTATCTAATGCAATCTGATTTATAAACTGATCATATCTGATCATATCATATCTACAACTAAAGTCTGTGTGTTCTTTCAGCAGAAACTCAAGTCTCCCATCACTCCAGTGTTGCTTCGCTCTCCTGCCAAACTTAACGGACCAAGACCAAATGGTGCGTATTGGCATATAAAATTTCTGAATGAGCTGCTTGGCGAGGGGCAGCAGTGATTTATGTTTGGAGGTTTGAGCTTTACACAGTAGTATGAAATATCATTTTCATTGAATTCAGTGAATTGCTGGAAATTTAAGCTGTGCATATAATTAATGGTTAAATTAAACTACAAAAGATTTTTGATTTTAAAAATGATCAAAATGTCATTATTAAACGAGTACATACAAATCATCAGTGGAGTACATTTAAAATAAAGCAGGTAAGATTTGGTGGGGAATTTCAGGGCTATCTAATTCATTTGTGTATGATTATGTCCATAACTATAGAAAAGGTCTTTGACATGCAATTTTATGTTTCAACCACAGATGGCAGTTGAGTAAGATTCATGTGTTCTTAGCAATAAAAACTTTTTAAAGTAAATTTTAAGAAGTTCTCTTTAAGAAAATTCTCAAATATTTTCCTTTGAACATCTTTTTTTCTTTTCTTAAGAATAAAATGACAGACTTTGATGTTGTCATTATATGTATTGTATATGCTATATTGGCTAATACAACAAAATCAAAACTGTATATTTGTAAATCTTAACAACATCTTTATTTTAACAGTCCTTTTTTAATTAGCAAGCACTTCATTTTTGAATTTAAATTATAAAAGTAAAATCTAAAATTAGCTAGTGTTATGTTGTAATACTGAGGGTTATCCTAACTTTTTTTACAGCAATTTTTAAGAACATTCTTGTCAAGAATGTCAATTCTTCTTAAGTTTTAGGAATTTTATTTTTAGGAATACAAAGTATTCTTAAGCTAGAAAATAAAAATAAAAACGTTAAACGTCACATGTTTTGCAAATCCCATGTAGAACACAGAGGAACTCTGAAAAAAGAAAGACAGAAAGTTTCTTAGTTCATTTATTTATTGGGTCTCTGTATAAAACACAAAACATACATTATATACTGATCTCTTTGTATTTGATTAAATGAAATACCTTATATACAGTATAAGAGTTTTTGGAGCCAAAGCAGCGTATTTGGAATCAGAGGAAGGGATTTTGTAGATTGTTTAGAGCCAGGGACAGATTGTTTGGTGTCAGAGGATGATTGTTTGAACTCAGAAACGGATTGTTTGGGTTCAGAAGCAGATTGGTTGGAGTCTGGGACAGAGGAGTATTAGCTTTTCAGTCTCTTCAATGCCATCGTCCTCCCGGTGCTCCTGCTGCGGCTGGGATCTTTCTCTCGGTTCTGTCAGCAGGTGACGAGCGTATAATGATGCTGCCACAGCGTCAGTGTAATTACAGTGGTGAGAGCAGGACCAAGTCAAGGGGAAGGAAGAGGGAGGCAGTGATGGAGGAATGAGGAGCACTTACTCCTCCATGAGTGTTTACATCGGAAATGTTTGGGAATTTCTCTCTTTTTCTTTCTCACCAGCTCCAGATGGTGGGAGACACTGACAGGACATGAGTGTCATGCTGTGTTGATGCACGCACGCGTATGTGTGTGTGTGTGTGTGTGTGTGTGTGTGTGAAGGCCATTCTTCGGTTGTAAACACAGAATGATTAACTAAGGGTCAATGGCAGACACTTGCTACCTGTCTCTCTGGATCACACTGTGTTGCCAGATCCCCTGCCTGTTGAATCTCAAAACATTGATGGAAAAGTGATGATTTTTGCCTTGATTTGGGAGAAAATTGCATGACTTTGGAGGGAATTAAAGAAATATGCTGGCCACCGATGGTTTAAAATGTTACTTATTATTATATTATTATTATTACTAATTTAAAATATTAAACAAAATTAAAATATTACAATAGTAATATTTCAATGTTTCACTGTTCACTCACTTAATAATAATAATAATAAGAAGAAGAAGAATTAGGTTAGGTTGTTCTTGTTTGTAGGGCTTCACAATTTGGCCAAAAATTATGTAACTATATATATCAATAAATATGACTATGAAATAATATTTGTACTATAAATGCAATGTATTATTATTTATTAATATATTAGATGATTAAACAAAATGAAACATATTGCTATTGCTATATTGTAATATTTTGCTATAAAAATCGAGTCTTTAAAAATTTTATAATAATAATAATATTTCAATAATAATATTTATGGCTGTCTTTATTTCTTCATTTTCAAATGTTAAACCATTAATATTTTCTTAAAGCTTTTCTTGTTATCAACAGCCGGTTTCTTATAATCGCTGTGTCGTGCTTCACTCTGAAACACACAGCACAGATATTTATTTAATTAAATCACAGCCTTCGCTATTTGATAATCATACTAAGCCATATCACAGTTTTGGTTTTATTTTGATTAATTGTGCAGCCTTGTAAATAATACTTGTATTATTCATGTGCTGCTCTAAAATATTCAATCTACCTCAAGGCTACAAGATTGACTCAACCAATGGCATTTGTTGGGGGTGGGGCTATCTGCAAACTGACCAATAGCAGAGGGAGAGTGTTCAGTATTGTTTAAAGGGGACCTATTATTTTCACAAGATATGTCTCTGGTGTCTGAGAAGTTTCAGCTCAAAATACCCCACAGATCATTATAGCTTGTCTAAAACATGCTGTTTTTGTGTGTGTCTCTTTAAATGCAAATGAGCTGCTGCTCCCGGCCCCCTTTCCAGAAGAGGGCGGAGCTTTAACAGCTCAACAACAACAAAGCTGGAGAATCTCACGCAGCCAAAATGAGGATTGTCAGTAACGGTGTTCAGCCTTACATTGTTCAAACCGGAGTCGACACTGATGGAGAGACTCAGGAAGTAGTTACAACTTTTAGACGTTTCTGAATGGTTAGTGGATAAATGTATGTAGTTGCTGTGGAGTTGATTCAACTCATCCACTAGCATGTGCCGTCATGTGCATCTTTTGTGTAAATCCAGCATTGAATTGACCCTCGTTGGTGAAGCAGTCCAACATAAAGCAGCAACATGACACCCTAACTAAAGTTAAAAAAGTGAAATCTTAATCAAGGACCCTTTTAAAAACAGTAATTATTTTTGCAGTTGCATTCGGTGAAGCTAAAGTGACATAGAAACACTTACATGCTTCAGCATTCATTTTGATCAATACCAATTTGTTTCCACTACAATTATTAAATTAACATGCTATCAACTCGGAAAACCAAAGCTTCCCAGAGTTTCCCACTGTTAATTACGACGTACGAATCTAAATACAACCGTTCCGACATGACTCAAAGGCAGAGCAGAACCTGACACACAAACACCTGAGCAGCTGACAAGAGTGTGTGCCACGCTGAACTGCATACCGGGAGCATGCTGGGAAAATAGCTACCTGTCAGGTCTTAGCTGCCAGTGTGAAGTGCGATTACTTGCCTAAAAAAACGACGGCAAAAAATAGTTAGCTTGGCACCTTAGCTGTCAGACAATGCCATGGTCATGTCTCCATGGCAACGCTGACAGAGAACAATCCATCACGGCCGGGTGGCACAGCGGCTGTCTGTCAGATTAAAATCTCTCTCTCGCTGACACCTGTAAGTGATGCAGGTTATGTCGGTCTAAGCAGACCTGTGTTGACATTGTAAACACACACAGCAGGAAGATCAGCCTTATTATGACACAGGAGTGGCAGGAAATGCTGTTGTATTTATCTTATACGCAAAAAGGCACTGGAGATCAGCTCTCTATAGTTTTCTTTTTTGATCTCATTTTTTATTTTGTTTCTTTTCGCAATGACAGACACAGAAAAAGCACCCCAAAGTGGACTTTTCTTGTTTTATTCAGACAGGGAACCTGCGAGACCTGAACCTACAAACTTCAGATACTGGAGGACACCTGAAAAAACATCATCCATCCTCCATCAGGTTAGTAACACTATATAAACATTAGTTTGCTTTATATAGGAACTAACTTGCACTTGCATGCACTAGTATTTAACCCACATGATCAGTTGTGATTGACTTATATTTTCCCTTCACATACTTTTAATATGATCCTCTGAAATAGTCAAAACCCAATACGCAGATATTATTAAAGGTGCCCTAGAATTTTTTTTCAAAAGATGTAATATAAGTCTAAAGTGTCTCCTGAATGTGTCTGTGAAGTTTCAGCTCAAAATACCCCATAGATTTTTTTTAAATTCATTTTTTTAACTGCCTATTTTGGGGCATAATTAGAAATGAGCCGATTCAGGGTGTGTGGCCCTTTAAATCTGGTGCTCCATGCCCCAAGAGCTCGCGCTTGCCTTAAACAACATAAAAACATTTCAAGCAGCTAATATAACCCTCAAACAAAGTCATCAAACCATCTTTATAAAGTGTTCGTCATACAGCATGTCTAATCGCGTAAGTACAGTATTTATTTGGATGTTTACATTTGATTCTGAATGAGTTTGATAGTGCTCCGTGGCTAAAGCTGACATTACACACTGTTGGAGAGATTTATAAAGAATGAAGTTGTGTTTATGAATTATACAGACTGCAAGTGTTTAAAAATGAAAATACATCAAAAACATTGTATAACAATATAATCACATAAATCAAATTGAACAGCTGGCTGAAGTGTATTTCTGAAGTGCGTGCACCAGTAGATTGTTTTAGCTAGTGAAAATCCGTTGCATTTATTCATGATTTACTGAGACACCAAAAAGAAATAATATAAAAGGTTTTAACGTTTGAAACGTTAAAGGAACACTCCACTTTTTTTGAAAATAGGCTCATTTTCCAACTCCCCTAGAGTTAAACAGTTGAGTTTTACCGTTTTTGAATCCATTCAGCCGATCTCCGGTTCTGGCGGTACCACTTTTAGCATAGCTTAGCATAATTCATTGAATCTGATTAGACCGTTAGCATCGCGCTTAAAAATGACCAAAGAGTTTTGATATTTTTCCTATTTAAAACTTGACACTTCTGTAGTTAAATCGTGTACTAAGACCGGTGAAAAATGAAAAGTTGCAATTTTCTAGGCTGATATGGCTAGGAACTATACTCTCATTCAGGCGTAATAATCAAGGAACTTTGCTGCCGTTCCATGGCTGCAGCAGTGCAATGATATTACGCAGCGTCTCTCACAAACGTCTCCATGGCGCTGCGTAATATCATTGCACTGCTATAATAGGAAAAATATCAAAACTCTTTGGTCATTTTTAAGCGCAATGCTAACGGTCTAATCAGATTCAATGAACTATGTTAAGCTATGCTAAAAGTGGTACCGCCAGAACCGGAGATCGGCTGAATGGATTCGAAAACGGTAAAACTCAACTGTTTAACTCTAGGGGAGTTGGAAAATTAGCCTATTTTCAAAAAAAGTGGAGTGTTCCTTTAACGTTTTGAAATATTGCTTAAAATCAGATCTTATAAGAGTAAAGGGGTCATGACATGCGAAATCATAGTTGCCTTGGTCTTTGTACGCTTAAAACATAGGGGTGTGACAAGATCTCATGCCATCTTGCGATATTAAAGGTGCCCTAGAATTAAAAATCGAATTTACCTTGGCATAGGTAAATAACAAGAGTTCGGTACATGGAAATGACATACAGTGAGTCTGAAACTCCATTATTTCCTCCTTATGTAAATCTCATTTGTTTAAAAGACCTCAGAAGAACAGGCGAATCTCAATATAACACCGACTGTTACGTAACAGTCGGGATCATTAATATGTACGCCCCCAATATTTGCATATGCCAGCCCATGTTCAAGCATTAGACAAGGGCAGCCAGTATTAACGTCTGGATCTGTGCACAGCTGAAACTGCTGAAATAACTACAACACTGACATAAGAGCGCGCGGTTTATCAATCAGATGCGCGTTAAAGTTGCGTTCGTTGCTATAGCATCAGTAGAAACCCAGCGCGTTTTCTTTCAGAATTACCATAAGGAAAATGTTCCATATAAAGAGAACAAAGATGGCTTTTATAACTATTCCGTGAAGAAAAGTTAGTTTAAGAGTAGTTGGGAAAGTGCATGATAGTCTCTCCATGTAAGCATTAGTATGTTTAATGTACCTGGAACAGTTTATTAAGGTTGTGTAGCCTTTAACAATATCCTCCTTAACATGAACTAGGCCTAAAAATACAACAGACGCTTTGACGCGACCAGTTTAAACGGCTCGGTTGCAATAGGATCTTGATGCTGTTTCCTATGGAATGACATCAGTGGCTGTTTACTGATGAGAGCCACAGCTTTAAAACATGTCATTTCAGACCTAGGGTCAGAACTTGGGTTGATAATAATATTTTTTCTGTGTATATATATATATATATATATATATATATATATATATATATATATATATATATATATATATATATATATATATATATATATATTTGTTTTTTTGTTTGTTTGTTTTTGTGCAAAAAAAACTTTATTAACATTATAAGTGAACTTCAAGGAACATATTAATATAATAAAAAAATCCAAGTCATGATCCCTTTAAGAAAATGCCATGCAGTATGAGCCTGATGCTTCAGTGTTAAATATTTGTCATGCTATAAAAATGGCCTTTGGGTCTCTCACACCCTGAACAGAGCATGAAGGGTAAAGTAACAGATATGTTTCTTGTCCTACTTATGATAAATATAGCATTTAACTAAAAGACATTGCTAATGCAGATTTGTATGATTATATGGTGCATAAAGCCTGCAGCTCCTGATGGAGACCTGTGATTCACAAGCACATGATAATGCCAGTAATTGAGTAATGCCGGTGTCTATTTACACTGAGTGCAAATAGCCAGTCTTGTTGGCAAAGGCTATTTTCACTAACTCCACCCGTTACTCTGATATCTACTACTTTTTAGACTCTAAATCCATTCCACTGTGGATTTTTCCACAAATTAAGTGCATAAAATAAAGAATGCAGAGAGCATTTTTTATGAGAGCATATTCTAAGAGCATGAATGTAATTGTAAGTGGTGCGGATCTAAAGAGGTAGATGTTCATGGCGCACTAAACAAATATTACAAATCTTTGATCAAGTTTGTCTGCGCTGGGCTTCTGTTCCAGCAGTGTTTCATTTAGAAACACTGGTAAATGCTCTTTAAAAGCATCTTGTAAACAGTTACAAGCATAATTCCAGATGACCCATGCACAAATCAACCTCAACGAGATGAACAGATGCACTGAATAAAGCTGTTTATATCGGATAAATGTATTCTCAGAATAAAACTCTTTCTCTCTCTCTGTTTATTGCACTGTTTATGGGATGTTTGCTTCAGGTGGCTTTTCTGCTTCTGTCTTTGATTAAATGTTTTACTTTTTTTTCTATGCCATTGGGCCTTTGTGGGGCCAAACAAAGTATAATTGGGAAATAAGCTTGATCCTGTTTCAGTATCAACAGAAATGCTAATGCTTCCTCTATTTGGATTTATAGGCTACTGATATATATATATATATATATATATATATATATATATATATATATATATATATATATATATATATATATATATATATATATATATATATATATATATATATATATATATATATATATATGAAATCCTTGTCCTTGTAGGGACATTTTTGGTGCCCATGAGGAAAAAAAGCTTATTAATCATACTCAGTGATAGTTTTTTGAAAATCTAAAAAATGCAGAAAGTTTTACGTGATGTTTATTGTTAGGGACAGGGGATAGAATATACAGATGGTATAGTATAAAAATCATTATGTCTATGGAATGTCCCACAAAACATTCAAACCCAATGTGCGCCTTACATATATTCACACACACACACACACACACACACACACACACACCATGGTACTGAATGAGCTGTTTTTTATGTTCAAATGCACAAGCGTCTGTGTTTTGGTTTTATTTATTCAGTCGTGCTGAAATTGAGGCATTTGTGTTCATAAGATTAAAACGCTCCTGGGATTTTCGTAATATCATAAAGAAGTACCTCAAATTCCAACTTAATTTATCTTAACCAAAAATCGCCCCCGAGTTCTCCAACACTAATGCAGTTGCTATGGAAACGGTGGAATGCACCGGTATTCCGTAAGCATTATTGTCCATGCAGGAGGCAGAAAGAACCTCTTTCTTTCACACAAAGCCCAATTCAATGGATTTTGTTTGTTTGTTTCCAGGCTTCGGGATCCGTGAGCTCAGAGGGAGGACGAAATGGACTGCAGGCCTGGAATCCTAAAGCCGGTTTGACCAGCAAGGTGGAAACGGGCCAGTCTCAGCCTCATCCCGACAGCCCGGCACTGAAAGATCCCACATGCAGACGTGGAAGTTCACCAGACTCATTCAGCTCCTCAATATCATCCATCACTATCACTTCCAAGAAGGTCACACACACTTCCAGCCTTCCGAATTCTGGGCATCTGAGCCCAATGACGATTAATGACCTCGCCGTTGAACGAAGAAAAGCCCTAGTGGTCAAAGTCACCGAACAGCGGACGAAAAGCACTAGCGGCCAGCCTGTCGCTCTGACCCCTGGCTGTAATCATGAAGAGTTTGACCACGGTGTGGTACTGAGGAGAAAGGCAACCATTGTGAAAATGACCGAACAGAGAGAGCATTTCAATCGAGAAAAGCCTAAAACAGCACATTACAGGCACAGCTACACTGAAGGACTCAAAACGAATGAATCTCAAGTCAATCCCTTGCCTATAAACCGACCACTAACTGTATCTTTAGAGCCAGGCGGAAACCAATGGAGGTCTCAGCACAGATCCAGCCTGTCTCTTTACCTCAACAACCCAAATGATAGCAGTACAGAAGTGGAGACCAACACCAAGAAGCACAAGCCACTTCGAAGGCCTCTCAGCTGCGACGCAAGCTTGTTTAACCACACAGAACTTGGCGCAAATGCAGTTACAGATCCAGCGTTTCACAACAAGAGCTCTTCTGTTGCCCAGAAGACAAATATTGACCTTGTTAGTTCCAGCAGCAGTGAAGCAAGAAGGTGCTCAACCTCCAGCTGTGAAGACAGGAGCTTGAGGAAGGAGGGATTTGAGTGGGATCGAACGCATGAGGAGCGCAAGGAACCCATTTCAGAAATCAAACCTCTCACGCTACTAAAAATGGCAGGTACTAGCTGAACCTCTGTGGATATTCGGCAGTACACGCACAAGAACACACTGTAGGCTAAGGCCGTGCGGCACTTCTTTGATGTATAATGGATGAGTATTATCGTGTGAGAGAGCAGAGGTTTTTAATTGAAGCTTTTCACAGCAGATACACATTTATGCAGCGGACTGCCCTGAAACAGGAGATTTCTCTCCTGTCTCTCTCTTTCTGTCATGCATTTTCTCATCTTTTCATTTTCCCACGCATCCCTTTGCATGCATAATCTATTTCTACCCTGCTTTCAATACCGGTTTTTGAGCTTCTGTGGGAATTTAGAGCTGCTACACATGAAGAAAAATCTGACAGAAGCCGAAGTCTGAGGACATGCAATAGATGACTATTGTTTGAAATTAAGTAATTTATGATTACTTCAGACTTCAAACATCTAAACATAATGTTTAGAATTATTTACAATTAAAAAGCCATTATTTACTGTATATGTGATTACATTTTTACCTTTTAGGACATTTGCGAGTAATTTTTCTCAAGAAAATTTTGGATTTCCGGGTGAGAAAAAACATTTAGAGAATTCTAAAGACTAAAAATGAGAATAATTGTCATTTTTGTTTACTTTATATATATATAACACATGATTCGATCCCACTCAAATCCCACCTGTCATAAAAAAAGAGGACATACAAATATTTTAGGAATCTGTTAAAACAGTCTCTGTTGTTACTGACTCCCAAATAGTTTCTAGTTGTTCCCAAAGACTTGCTTTTGATGAAACTTTTGTGTGATCTATCCTTAAATCCATTAAATCCCAATAATAATGATATTTTAGCTTTAGAAACACTACTGTGACTAAAGAGCTTACAAAAACTGTTGTGAAAATAATCACCAATACTGTTAGTTTAGGGCAGCTGTGGCACGAACCCAGCATGTTTTAGAGTGTATATATATATATATATAAATAAATATAAATATATATAACTATATATATATATATATATATATATATATATATATATATATATATATATATATATATATATATATATATATATATATATATATATATATATATATATACACTCTAAAACATGCTGGGTTAAAAACAACCCAAGTTGGGTTGAAAATGGACAAACCCAGCAATTGGGTTGTTTTAACCCAGCAATTGGGTTGTTTTAACCCAGCGGTAGGGTTAAATGTTTGCCCAACCTGCTGGGTAGTTTTGTTTAACTCAACTTTTGTTTAAAAATTACTGTATTGCTTAATTAAAATTAACCCAAAGTATGTTGGAATTGAACATTTATTAATGTTCAATGAATAATTATTAAACAATAAACATTTATTAAATTGCTTATTAATAAATTTATATTAATAAACTATTAAACTATTAAATTTATATTAATAAAATATTAAAGCTTATTAATAAACATTCACCTTTTGTCTATTATTGTTGTCTCTAATTGCATCTGGTTTTTAATTTCCCAACTATTTTGGGTTCATTTTAAGCTAGCCATATAGCAATTTTTAAATAATAGTTGGTTTAAATAAAACTACCCAGCAGGTTGGGCAAACATTTAACCCAACCGCTGGGTTAAAACAACCCAATCACTGGGTTTGTCCATTTTCAACCCAACTTGGGTTGTTTTTAACCCAGCATTTTTTAGAGTGTATATGTATATATATTGTGGCAATCCAATGGTGGAGAATGTGGGCATAGTGGCCAGTGAAGGACAAAATGGAAGATGCAATTAAGTCCAGAAATCAGAGAATGAGTCTGTAATTCCAGAAAAAGAGCTAAATGGCCACTATGCCCGCATTCTCCACCATTGGACTGCCACAATATCCTCATAAGGAGCTTGTTATAAGCAGGGTTCATTGGCATTAAAATGTTTTGAAAATCCTTTGCTCTAGTGGTTACTGTATGCTAATGCAGACATGAATGCATTACCAATACATAGTCTCTAGTTTAACACTGCAAGTTTGCCAGTACTTTAACTTACAGTAGTTTTGGCCTAGCAGAAGTATATAGTGTTCTGCGTAGCATACTTGCATCACTTACATTTCTGAATGTATCAAAAAAATCTAGCTTGCATAGCCAGACGCATTTGCATTCCTGTCCTCATGTGGAGTGTGTTTCAGGCCTCCTGGACTCTGGATGATGCACACTCTCTTTGTTCTTAGATAACTCGCCTCGTCTCAGCGCAGATGCTGTCCTGGCCCTGAACGCTGCTGCGGTTATCGCCAACATAAAGCTGCAGGCCCAGCAGAGACAGAAGGATGAACAGAGAGGAACTACATCCCACACAGCAACAGCAGGTATGCCTGATCTCTCTGACCTTTGGCTTCCCCAAACACAAACTTCAGTTGAAACACACTGACATTTAGCAAGATGAGGGGATTTTATATAGCTAGACAACACAGAGAGATCAATGTCTTTACACTCTGGACATGTTGGTATCAGTGCAGCTGCTCAACTCAACACACTCTTTTTCAGTTTCACAGTTTTTCCTGGATTCCTCTAGTGAGCTGTTGCAAGAATTTCTGCCTATGTTGAGCATTACAGATTGGTCACTTGAGGTTTCATGACTGTTATGATGCTGCCTATGTAGGCAGCTTATTAGGTTTTTGTAGCTCATGTGTTTCATAACTAAATTTGTGTGTGCTCCTCAGCATCTTTAACAGAGGATAGAGGGAATAATGAACACGGAGAGCTCAAAGAAGAGGCTGATGGGAAGAACAAAACGCATCCAGCAGGTCCATGTGTGGAGTTTGTCCCATATGAGTCCCAAAATGTCCCTCCTGAAACATCACTGTCACTTAGCGTGAGTTACTCTTCTGTTGTTTGAAGGTTTGAAGGTACTTCTGCCCTAAAATAACCTAAATGAGGACATGCAATGAATGACTATTGTTGCAAATAAAGCTGTTTATAATTACTTAAGATTAATCATAAAAAAAAACCTTTTATATACTAATTCTGCATTTTAGAATAATAATGTACTGACACGTGATTGATTTTGGCCTTTTAAAACATTTTGCGACAATTTCCCCCTAAAATAAATTAAAAACTGTATTTTAAATGTTAACATGTTGCATTAATTTTGCATCTTAAAGGTGCCGTAGAACGTCTTTTTAAAAGATGTAATATAAGTCTAAGGTGTCCCCTGAATGTGTCTGTGAAGTTTCAGCTCAAAATACCCCATAGATTTTTTTTAATTAATTTTTTTTAACTGACTATTTTGGGGCATCATTAAATATGTGCCGATTCAGGCTGCGGCCCCTTTAAATTCTCATGCTCTCCACCCCCGGAGCTCGTGACTGCCTTAAACAGCATAAACAAAGTTCTCACAGCTAATATAACCCTCAAAATGGATCTTTACAAAGTGTTCGTCATGCAGCATGTCTAATCGCATAAGTACAGTGTTTATTTGGATGTTTACATTTGATTCTGTATGAGTTTGAGGCTGTGCTCCATGGCTAAAGCTAACATTACACACTGTTGGAGAGATTTATAAAGAATGAAGTTGTGTTTATGAATTATACAGACTGCAAGTGTTTAAAAATGAAAATAACGACAGTCTTGTCTCCGTGAATACAGTAAAAAACGATGGTAACTTTAACCACATTTAACAGTACATTAGCAACATGCTAACAAAACATTTAGAAAGACAATTTACAAATATCACTAAAAATATCATGATATCATGGATCATGTCAGTTATTATCGCTCCATCTGCCATTTTTCACTATTGTTCTTGCTTGCTTACCTAGTCTGAAGATTCAGCTGTGCACAGATCCAGACGTTAATACTGCCTGCCCTTGTCTAATGCTTGAACATGAGCTGGCATATGCAAATATTGGGGGCATACATATTAATGATCCTGACTGTTACGTAACAGTCGATGTTATGTTGAGATTCGCCTGTTCTTCGGAGGTCTTTTTAACAAATGAGATTTATATAAGAAGGAGGAAACAATGGAGTTTGAGACTCACTGTATGTCATTTCCATGTACTGAACTCTTGTTATTTAACTATGCCAAGATAAATTCAATTTTTAATTCTAGGGCACCTTTAAACTGATAGCTGTTTTGGTACATGGTACATAGCTGGTTTCTAGATGGTCTAAACTTTATATTAACTTGTGCAAGAATGGTCATTAGCTGGTCTATAGCTGATAGTTGGTCAACCAGTTAATGACCATCTTAACTAATGATCATCTTCCGAAAAACACCACTAGCATGTTAAAGGGGACCTATAAAGCCCCTTTTACAAGATGTAATATCAGTCTCTGGTGTCTCCAGAATGCTCAAAATCCCCCACAGATCATTTATTATAGCTTGTCAAATTTGACCCTATTTGGGTGTGAGCAAAAACACGCCGTCCCTTTAAATACAAATGAGCTGCTGCTCCCGCCCCCTTTCCATCAGAGGGTGGAGCTTTAACATCTTGTGCTTTGGTTGCTCAACAACAACAAAGATGGAGAATCTCATGCAGCCAAAATATGATAATGTGCTGTCATATTAATCTTTTGTGCAAATCCAGCGTTGAATTGACCCTTGTTTGTGAAGCAGTCCGGCGTAAAATGACGGCATGACAACAACACTCTACTACAACAACTCTTCCTCTTCTCTAAAGCAGCCCAACATGACCTCACTCCCATGTTGTGTGTTCCCAGGGGCGTGTTTGGGGTGTGATGTCACCAACCTGGGAAGAAGGTTTTTGTAGTCCCTACCAGCTATTTGTTGTAGTCCTTAAACAGAGAATTCTTTAAAAGAAAATATTTCCCTTTCCATTGAACTTTGAGCGTCGTAACTTTGCAGATGTTGTTTATGTTCAAACTGCAACATTACACACTAACTAAAGTTAAAAAAGTGAAATCATAATCAACCACCCCTTTAAAGAGTCTCCATTTGCTCTCCACAGAGCCCATTGTTGTCTAGGAGAAACAACTGAGATGTTACAAAGATCACCTTTGTGATTTTACTTCTGCAGTTTTGAACATCTTGAATTCCAAGTCCAATTATAAATCCCTGAACTGCTATTTTGTCCCTTTAATGAGTTAACTCTGTGTGCGCAGGAGGCTTTAGCAATCAGACGGCCTGATTTCATCCAGCGCTCACAGGCCAGAGTTCGAGCCCTGGAGTGGAGGGCGCAGGAGAGGCAGAAAGCCCAGAGCTCACCCCAGAGGCCCGAGACTGCTGGCATCCAGCAGCAGCGAGGTGTGCAGCACATGCTATCAGCAAGCCAGCGGCTGTAAAACTATTATGGCATTCATACACATTCAAACCCTGTCGAAATGAACAACACTTTCATGTCCTCAATATTCAGACAGACTCTGTTTATCAAATCGGCTTGTGAAATGAGAGCAGGGAATTATCAGAACACTGGAGAAACAATATCAGTGGCTGTTAAAAGACCAATGTTAAAAGACAGGAAATATCGCCCCCATCTGCACAGACTTTGAAACTACAGTACATTAGACTGCAAACTACAAACATTAGTTGCTTACTATGAGTGTGTGTGTGTGTGTCCCTAATGGTTAAAAAGCTGTTTTAGCTCTTTGTCTAGTACTGTTGTTTTCTGCCTGTGTTCTGACTATCAAAACCCATCAAACCTGAGTAATTTGATGGCCAGCTAAGAACAGCAAACTACATTAGTTTGTTTTATATGTCCTTAAAAAAGTGTGATAAAATCACTATAAAACATGTCCTCTTGGTGTTTATTGCGAGAACAGAATCAGCTATAAATATGGACAAATGAATGCATAATCATATTGGACAAAATATTAAAGAATATATTCAAAAGTATCTGTGGCATTCACAGTGTGGGCCTGCTTATTCCTGTATTTCACTTCAGCGCACATATCGTAAGCAGAAGTCTTGCTTTTTTTCATAAATAATGTTGTTTTTCAAAATGGTTGATTAATAATGGAAGGGTCTGAAAATTTATTTTCTGATTTCTGCTGGTCCATAACAATCTGAAGTTGATGGTTGAGCAATGTTTAATCAGGGATTTTACTGTTTCTTCAGTATGATTTTGTTGTTGAATTAGAGTTTACCTATGCATAAATTGTTGAAACCTTATTTACTGTGTATGTGTGTGTATGTGTGTTTGTTCTGCAGAAGGCCTTTTGAAATCCAAAGACAGAAGCATCATGGGAAAGGGTCTACAACTGCGCTCCAGGAGGTAAAAGAACATGCCAGTTCCTGTTTTGAAAAACACCTTTCTTGCTTTATTTCTCTCACACAGACACAAACACCTGTATCAGTTCTATCTGTATTGAAGGTGTTGTGTGTGTCTGTGTGGCTGCAGGGTTTTGCTGCCCTGATTGTGCTTTTCACAGCTTGTTTATTTTCCTGCAGCTGAATAAAACCTCATCCGATTAGATCTGGTCTCACTGTGCTTCCGAATTAAACCTCCTTGCTGCACGGGTGGATGGGTTCTGCACGAATGAGTGGCCATGTTCAGAAGTTTGATTTAAGCCATGGATGTGGTGTGTGACTGAATAACACAGGCAGTTATCTCAGATAACGCTCACTGTTTATTTCTTAATTCTGACTCTGATATATTCTGATCTCAGAAAATAACAGGAAAAAAATATATATATTTTGAAGCAAAATTTTATAAAAAATTATCCTTTATAATTTAAAGGATAATACCAGAAAATACCAGTAGTAAGCACCAGGAATACCCCAGCAACACCATAGCAACCACCCAGGACACCCCTGGCACTACAACATTCAGGCAGCCACCCAAAATATCCTAGCAATCACCTGGAATGCTCCAAAACATCCTAGCAACCACCCAGAACACCCCAACAACTTTCAACCCTGCAAAATACCCTACAAACACAAAAATACCATTAAACACCATAGCAACCACCTAACATACCCTAGCAACACCCTAGAAACCATCCAGAACAACCCAAAAACTTTCTGGCAACCCCACAAAATACTCTAAAAACATAAAGAATACCCCAAAACACCACTCAAACCACTCAGAACCCTTCAACAACATCCCGGCAATCCCACAAAAATACCTTAGCAACCACCCAGGACAACCCTCGTCCTACAACATTCTAGCAGTCACCCAAATTATCCTAGCAACAACCCAGAATGCTCCAAGACACGCTAGCAACCACCCAGAACACTTCAACAACATTCCGGCAACCCCACAAAATACCCTAAAAACACCAAGATTACCCCAAAACAACATAGCAACCACGCAGGACACCCCAATAATTTTTTGGGAACCACACTAAACATTCTAGCAACCACCCAGAACACCCCAACAACATTACGGCAACTCCACAAAATACCCCAAAAACACCAGAATACCCCAAAACACCTTGGCGACCACCTAGCATACCCTAGCAACACCTTAGAAACCATCCAAAACACCCCGACAACATTTTGTGTACCACGCTAAACATCCCAGCAACACCCAGAATTCCCCAACAACATTCTTGCAACCACCCAGAACAACCACATAGCAACACCTTACTGCAGTGCCTCTTTCTTTCTCAGCACTGTCTTTTCCTTTCTATTTTCTCTGTGCATCAGTGCTTATTTGCACTGATGCAGCGGCTAGTATGTCAAGATTGCTAACCCTGAGCTTTGATTGACAGGAATTATAACCAGCTCCCTGAAGTAAGGAAGAGGAGAGAGGAAGAAAAGAGAAAAACAGAAGAGGAGAAAAGAAAACTGGCATCTCGGACCAACAGGCTGCGGGCAGAACTCTTTAAAAAGGTATGTGGCCGCCGCTGTTTGTAGACAGACTGATCTGAGAGCAGTTTGGAAGAGTTAGCAGTGAAGACAGATCTCAGATCAGCTCCAAGGTCCATCGGTAATCATTACCACTCAGGCATGTGTGCTCTCTCTCTCTGTGTGTGGGATTGAATTTTTGAGTCGCTGTTAACTGGTTCAACAAATTAGATTAATTCTCAGCATTAATCCTGAACGTGAAGCTTTTCCAATACGCCTTCGCAAGGTATTCGGTTATCTTAACAAAATTCCCTAATTCTATCGGACCGGAGAAGGACGACTTCTCTAAACCCCTTCCACCCCTTAAGCAGTCGGAATTGATTTTGGCCAATGCATTTTGCTCCTAAACACCTCTTACTCATGCTCTAAATATAGACTAGTCCCTGACAGAGAGTGATATTCAACACATTTCTAGGCCCGTCTTCACATTTGCACATCACACTGATTGGTAGCAGTCAACTCAAAATGCTTTTGTTTATATAATTATTTGCAGTGTTTGCTAAGTGAAGCATCACTGTTACTATTGTTCATTCTCTGTTATTTGATTTGAATAAATTCTAACTTGTCCAAACCAGGTGCACGCAGTCAATCAGACTATATCTGGTGTTTAATATAGTTATGAGGTGTGAGATTTTAGTCTGGGCAGATTTTAGTATTAATCAGAGCCATTGAAAAACAGAGCTGTGACATGCTTTGATTTCACCGCCATATGGTTCATGGAGCTCTTAATAGTTTGTCAGTCTGTTTGAATGGTTAATGATCTGGCAGGGGTCAGAATTCGGCACCTGGGCATAACTGCTTAATTATTTTTTTAGGTTTTGCATTTGAATATATTTAGACATTATCAAACAAATATTATAAATATTAATGAATGCAAGCAAATACTGAATTTAGCCCAAGAAAAAAGTTTAAAATAGTGTTAAAAAAAACAAGATAACCAATTGCATTGAACAAAACCATCTGTTATCAAATGATAAACTGGCTAGATTCCCGAGAGGTCAACTAATGTGTTAAAATATCAAAAACTTAACGTGAGTGTGATTGAGAAACACTGAAATGAATGGGATTTGATTTCTTATATTTTCTGTTTTCATTTAAGGTTTTAGGGATTTCATGTGCTTTTGTCATTTAAATATTACAAATATTAAATACATTTATATATATACATATATATATATATATATATATATATATATATATATATATATATATATATATATATATATATATATATATATATAAATGTGTAGTGTAAATAATTTTTATTTCATATATAGTTATTTTTAAATATTTAATTATTTTCATATTTAGTTCATATTTCCGTGTTAGTTTTTATTTATTTACAGTAATTTTAGTGCTACGTGGAAATATATGTGTTTTGTTCATAACAGTTACAGATGTTTAGGACCAAAATTTATAATTTACTCAATACTGAGAATTTAATATTTCAATAACTTGACAACAGATTTGCATGTCCACAGTTCTCTGATATTGGTTAATTATGGTCACATGACGCATGTAAGCAAATATTTTCTTTTTTTTTTATTATTATTATTATTATTCATTTCATTCATTTTTACTTCATTAATTATTAGCTGTTCATCAACTCACAAAGCCTAGTTTGGGAAACCCTGCTCCATGTTGTTTGGTCATAAACCATTCTCCGCACACAATCTGTGACACTATTTTGAAAGTCTCTCAGTTTTCTGAGGTCAAGAGAACTGAAGGGTCAGAATCCAGTGTGTGTGTGTGTGTGTGTGTGTGTGTGTGTGTGTGTGTGTAGATGATTCTCAGGAATACTTGATTCTGGTCAGTCTTTATAAAAAATACCATGTGTTAGGAAATGGAACGTGTAATACCATGATATTCTTTCAAGTATCTTTGATGTACATTATATATACATAGTAATAATTCATACCATTAATATGTATTAAAGAATATTGCATTTTTTCATAAGAAATATTTCAGAATATTTGCATTTTTTTAACTTGTAAAGTTAAATATTCATGATTTTAACACATATTTCATATATATATATGTGTGTGTGTGTGTGTGACACATTTACAATAACTATTTATATATAGTATAATTATATAATATTGCCTTATATTACCCAGTGCTTTCTATAAGAACACTGTAAGTACACGTATGTGCATGTACTGTCAAATAAAATGCAACCTATAGTAATTTTACTATATATAAATAGTTAGGGTTAGGGTTTTTTTATGATTTGCTATGAAGTAATAACACTATACAATCCTACAATGACCTCAATCAGGGTAAATGTCACACTTTTCGTCCACCAGATGTCGCTATAGGCCAGAGTATCAGTGTAGTTAGTCAAAAACCACCACAGACTGTCAGTGACTCCAACATATTCACATTCACAGACATGTCGTGGCTACTCTTTCAACAGTTTCATCCCAAGCCTTATTATGTTTTATGTTCTGGCATCAGTTAATAAGAAAATAACATTTCAGTTATTGATGATGAGGAGGATGACGGGGGTGCTGGTCGTGTGCATATATAGGTGTGCGTGTGAGAGACGAAGAATAGGAAAATATTTTGTGTGCAAAAGTGTGTGTGTTTTGAATGCTGTCTGGTTGGCAGTGCTCTAAGAGCTTCATTGTGCTGTGTGTGTGTGTGTGTGTGTGTGTGTGTGTGTGTGTGTGTGTGTGTGTGTGTGTGTGTGTAGAGCTACTGTTCACAGGAACGAACACCCAGTCACTGCCAATGATACCATGATACCATGGCACATGATGTCACACACACACACACACACACACACACACACACACACACACACACACACACACACACACACACACACACACACACACACACACACACACACACACACACACACACACACACACAATATAGACAATAAAATCATTGCCAACCAGTATGTGTGTGTCTGTCATGAGGCTGGATCCTTTTCCCATGTTCCCTCTCTATTTCTCCCTCTCTTATATGGGTGCTTCTTAAACATACGTCTATATTGAAATAAACATTTATTAGATTATGATGTGAAATTTAAAAATTCATCCACTAATTCACTTCTCATTCACAAACAAATAATATAAACATGAAAAAACATTCTTTAATATGTATAAGAACTTAATCTATAAGAAAAACTTGTAAAGTAAAATATTGTAATGTGTAAAGTAATATGATTTTAACACTTTTTGTAAATGTAAACGAGCCCACAGAGAAATTGAACCTTTCAACACTCACAAGAGAAACAAAAGCTTAAACTGACTTTTAATATCTTTCTTAAAATGGCAATGATTGTTTCTTTAAAAAACCCTATCATCCAGACATCCAGTAATAATTATGATGTTTCAACAAAAACATTTGGCTTGTCCAACCCATGCCGACCACAAATTATGGACATTTGGAATAAAACTGACAAAATGCTTTTTATTTATTTATTTATTTTACAGAAAGTTCTGGAGCAGATTTTGCAGAGAGGAGGAAATCACTGACAGCGCCTTGGACTCGTGTTTCTTCTCACTCCACAGTTCTCATGCCGGCCCTTGAAAAATATGACATGACTACAGTTATAAATGTTATGGAATAGTTCCTTTCAGAATGAAAGTGCCTCTGGATTACATCTATTCTCTCTATACATACATGACTGCTCAAAAGTGTGAAATAAGTAAGAATTGTACTCTTATTCTCACCATTTATTTGATCAAAAATACAGTAAAAACAGTAATATTATGAAATATATTACAACAACTGTTTTCTATTTGAATATATTTTAAAATGTAATTTATTTCTGTGATCAAAGCTGAATTTTCAGCATCATTACTGAAGTCTTCAGTGTCACATGATTCTTCAGAAATCATTCTAATATGCTGATTTGCTGCTCCAGAAACACTTCAGAATCTCCAAATAGTATCACATGACATCTTTGGCCATCAGTCTTTTGGCTTCTCAGAGATGCTACAATTGCCATATATACGGACTGTTCGCCCTCTCTGCAGCGTCTAGGGTCTGTCATATTACATTATGTAAGAGACGGGACATAAAAGAGCACATTACGGCTCACTAAAAGCCTAAAATCCAAAGAACGGAACATTTGAAGACATTCTCAGAACACGAAGGTCTCTGCTCAAGCTCTCAGCCCTGCCGGCATATTGTGACATCAGTAGCCTTTCTCTGTCCGTGTCTCTCTGAGCCATTAGCCGAGAGCAAAAGGAATTTGACCCCATCTGAATAGGAATGCATCTCTAATGGAGCAGTTTGCTTGTGCGGGGTGAAAGAGGCTTTTGTCCTCACTCCGAACGAGCCAAGACTGTCCCACACGTGCCTGCTAGACGGGCCATGACTGTGCAATAGTCTACGAGTTATAAATCGAAGGCTTGCAGTAAAACTTAATTCGAAAGAAGACCTTATGTTGTTTTATTGTGTTTGGTGAATGAGCTACTTCGCTTTTTAAGATCAAAACAACAGGCCAGAAGATGGAATCATATAATGTAGCTTTCTTTGTGAATGATGATGCATTTTAGGCCAGACTTTATGCAAGTACAGAAAGTACAATCAAGCAAGTGCAATACAAAAGTGTGCTTTTATGTTATATTTGCATTCACATTCACTGTTATTTTGATAAATATATATAAATATGCTGACTTTACAGACTGTTTTTCATGTTTTATGCCTGAGATTCCCACACTTTTTTTTTTTTTTTTTTTTTGCCAGCAGAACCCCTTTGGCCTAAAAATATTTATTTGATATATTTAATATACAAGTTTTCAATAATTTAAAAGTGCAATGTGAACATTTTAGGAGGATCTATTGACAGAAATGCAACATAATATATGTTTTCAGTGGTGTATAAAGACCTTACATAATGAACCGATATGTTTTTATTACCTTAGAATGAGCCATTTCTATCTACAAACACCTCTTACATGTTAAGTCGTCATTTTGCGCCGGCATGTTTCTACAGTAGCCCTAAATTGACAAACTGCTCTACAGAGCATGTTTGCTCAACTGGCTACTCTCTTCTGTCTCAGATGAAGAAATCTTTGTCCTGTGGTGGCCACAGTAGCTTCTCTATATTGCAATTCACAACCAAGACACTAGAAGCCACTCAAATTTACACACTGCACCTTTAACAACACATTTGCATGTCCACGGTTCTCTGATTATGGTTAATAGTCATTGACATGGCTTGGAGATAAACAAATTTCTTCTCATGACAACTCTCGGAGTTATTGGCATGGTAATGGATATGGTAATGTTAATGTATTTGGTCTTGGTGGAATAGATCTGCTATGCATGCTGCTGCAGAGCAAGTACGGAGACTTGCTACTGCCAAGACATTGACAGACATTGCTGTGAGCATGTAAGACATGCTGCTGCTGCACATATACATGAAATAACCCCTGTAGCAGATCTATACAGGTGGAGCTGGGGAAGGAGGGTTTCTGAAAGTGTGCTGCAGATTGCTAACAGCAAACACTATCGGTAATGTTAAAGGGTCAGTTCACCAAAAAATGAACCACTGAAATTTCGAAACACTTTGAAACGCTTATGACGTAACGAAGCTTCGTTTACTGATGTCATGTGACTTTGGCAGTTTGATACTTGCTTCGAACCACTGATTTGAAACAAAGGATTCGTAAAGCTTCGAAGCTTCATGAAGTGTTTTGAAATCGCCCATTACTATATATTGTTGAATAAAGTCTTTTTATCTTTCTCTCTTTTTTTTTTGCCGCACAAAAAGTATTCTCATGAGTTTGTATTTATTTTTCTGTTTGCCGATTTATTTTTTTTTCTGATTTTTTATTTTTATTTTTTTTTATTAGATTTTAATTTTTTAAATATGTCTATATAGTTTATTATTATTATTATTATTATTATTATTATTATTATTATTATTATTTCAGGTTTAGTTTCAGTTATTTTAGTACATCAAATGAAACTAAATGAAAATGAGAAATGTTTCATGTGCAACTAGCTGAAATAAAATAAAGATTTTTTGTATTTTATTTTAGTTATAAGTTTATTTTATTTCAAGTAATTAAAGTTTTTTATGGTTTCACTTTTAGTTAATTATAATAACCTTGGTTCATGGTGCAAGATGTGACGTAATGGCCAAAGACGGTCATCTGATGTATGGGTACAAAAAACAGTGCAGTCAAAATGCATGCAGTATCCTGAGCGAACGGCCCAAGAGTCTCCATTTACACACCAATGTTGACAATTCAGCTTTCTGCTTGAAAATAACATTTATACCTTCTTATTTTCCTTTTAGCACACATCTCAGAGCAGATTTTGCCTTCTAGGCCAACTAAATTTAGAATCTTTTCTTAACGTCATGAGGAATATTGATGTGTTTTTGCAAGAGGCTTTTCTCAGTATTCTGGGCTTTAAGTTTGATGATAATAAATTTGACAGAATCGTAAAAGCACAATCCTAAATAACAGGAAATTGAATACATTTCGGCTGGATGGATGGATGAATATCACTCTTGAGAAACTTCTCCTGGCCTCGGATGAAGAGCTGTGATGAATCATAGCGGGATGTTGATTACTGCAGTGGAACACTGACCTAGAACCAGAGCGGACCGCGTAAACCCATAAATCGCCTTTTCTCCGAGAATTATTGTGGTTCTTTAGATACAAAAGCGTTTTACAAACTGATCAAAATGACATGCTGAATGAGTAATAGGATATCTCAAAAGCCTTCGTGAAACCAGAGACCCTGTTGTCTGGGATTGTAAAGTCTGTTCTGTTGGTTTGGACCCAAACACCCCTACTGAGGGGCTGAATATGGCTCCATACCTGGAGATATGAGAACCAGACCCTCCAGTTCAGTGGTTCAGGTGAAATAGAGACACCACAAGTAATCCATCATACTGCATTTCTTGGCATTACAGGGATTTTTCCCACAGCAGTGAATGGACGGCACAGGTGAGAGCATGCAAATGAAGTTTATAGGACATGCACTGACCCTGCTTTACCACAGGAGCTCATCTGAAGGTTATTTCACACCTGAAGACAGCTGGCGCACTGACCCCGAGACGGGACGGGACCATCTCATTCCTGTGAATTAAGTCTGTTTCCACCAACAAAGAGTGCGGGGCCCACGAGGGCCATTCTAACAAATGGTGGCCTTTTGTTTTTCTCATTAACATATGAGTAAGTAATGACTTCAACAATGAAGAACCGATGGTAGATTTTTACAGGCATAACTATAGGTATAATTAAAACTATAGTCTATAGTGACCTACTATAGTAACAGTGTAACTATCATAACAGTGTATTTTTTACCTCTTCTGTCAACATGACACCGGTGAATTGTAGAGCTAGTGCAAATAAATAAACATGAATAAATTTTCATCTAACCATCGCTCTCAGCAGCACTGGGATGTTCATTAGCAGTATGTTGCTGCACAGGTAGGCTATCTCCAACCTATTTTTACTTTTAAGCAAAACACAAAAATGGACTTTGCCGCAAGTATGTTGCTGTGGGCATTGAATTGCATTCAGTCTTTTGTACATTACGTGTGCCGAATGCAGTTCCCTTAATGGCCATCAGTGTCGCTAATAGCAAGGGTTTCTAAATTCTACATATAGCCCCTTTAAAAAAAAGTGAAATGGTTGCCTTAAAATTGAGTTAATTGAAACTAAAAATGTTAATACAAAGAAAGAGATTAGTAAAAACAAGGTTAGTGAATGTAAGTTGATTTTACAAAAAGAAAAAAATGATAACAAATCATGAAAATATTTCACAGTCATTTTTTTTCATATTATTTCAGAACGACCCATGAACAATTCAAGAAAAAAAAATCCTGATGGACAGTGACATATGTAAGTAATATTATTCAGACATATTCTCTCACTCTTACAGTCATTCATGCTTTAATATTTCATTAAATCGTTATTGGAGGAAAGCTAATCGCTGTCTAAATGTGGGTTTGATGTTAAAGTCTGTTTCTTTTTTCCAGCTACAGGACGGTCTTTAAGATGAGGAAGTGTTTCAAATGGATTTCTGCTGTCTCTTGGATCCATTCCTGTCTGGTCTTTTGAAATCGGGGTATTGCAAGAACAGAATGATGAAATCACACAGTATTTTGCTCTTTCGAAATGAGATTTTCACTCATGTGGCTGCACACCAAACGCTATTGATGTTGTTATTGTGCTCACATTGTTCCTGCTTGTGCAGTCAGAGGTTTTGCATTTTCTTTATGTGAGCCTTTGAATAATGCACAGGTTCATCATGGATGTGGTTATTTCATGTCTGTGCTGGAGTAAATCAGGGCAGATTCACAAACTCACAGTGCAGCAGTATTGGACCAGCATGCTCTGCACATGACGATCACTCAACTCTAACTGTGGCATAAACAGGGAAAACCATTTGCATTATTAAATTATTTATTTACTGTCATCATTAGAAGTCATTCACATGACATGAAGTAACCGTGGCTCTGAATTACTTGTCATGTTCAGCCATTTGAATATATTTTAGAATATTCTATTCTTAGGCCTATACTAATTATGGACTTAAATGGCATGATGACCATTTCAATGAATTATTATCCTTTAATTAAAGGGGACATATTATGCCCCATTTCACAAGATGTAATATAAGTCTCTGGTGTCCCCAGAATGTGTCTGAAGTTTCAGCTCAAAATCCCCCACAAATCATTTATTATAGCTTGTCAAATTTGACCCTATCTGGGTGTGAGCAAAAACACGCCGATTTTTTTGTGTGTCCCTTTAAATGCAAATGAGCTTTCCAAAAGAGGGCGGAGCTTTAAAAGCTCAACAACAACAAACAAAATGAGGACACTTAAGTTCAAAATGAGGATTGTCAGTAACGGTGATCAGCCTTATGGGGTGTTCACACCAGACGCGACTTGCGCAAATAAATTGCGCTATTCGCGTGTAGTTGGATGCTTGAACATTTTGAGTTTACTCTTCTTCATTCTATAAAAGCAAGAAGATGTATCTAAACAGCAACAATAATTTTGTCCTCCATTGTTGTTTCGAATTTCGGCCTCTGTCACTACTAGAGCAAGCTTCTGATTGGTTAATGCGGTGCGAATTTTCGGCAAAGTTCCGATTTTTCAATTTGCGCGATTCACGCAAAACACGCGTGTCAAACGGTCAAAGCGCTCAATCCGCGCTGCCTCATTTGCGTGAATCGCGTAATTCGCGCTGCCTCATTCGTCTGAATCGCGTCATTCACTCCGCCTCATTCGTGCGAATCACGTAATTCGCGCCGCCTCATTCGCGTGAATTGAGTCATTTGCGGAGCCTCATTCATGTGAATTGAGTCATTTGCGGCACCTCATTCGCGTGAATCGCGTCATTAGCTCCGCCTCATTCGCGTGAATTGCGGCATTCACGCCGCCTCATTCGTGTGAATCGCGTCATTAGCGCCGCCTCATTCGCGTGAATTGCGGCATTCACGCCGCCTCATTCGTGTGAATCGTGTCATTAATGCCGCCTCATTCACGTGAATCATATAATTCGCGGCGCCTCATTCGCTTGAATCGCGACATTCGTGCCGCCTCATTCATGTGAATCGCGTCATTAGCGCCGCCTCATTCGTGTGAATCACGTCATTAGCGCCGCCTCATTCACGTGAATCACATAATTTGCGCGCCTCATTCACGTGAATCGCGTCATTAGCGCCGCCTCATTCGTGTGAATCACGTCATTAGCGCCGCCTCATTCGTGTGAATCATGTCGTTAGCTGCACCTCATTCACGTGAATCACATAATTCGCGCCGCCTCATTCGTGTGAATCATGTCGTTAGCTGCACCTCATTCACGTGAATCACATAATTCGCGCCGCCTCATTCCTGTGAATCATGTCGTTAGCTGCACCTCATTCGCGTGAATCGAGTCATTTGCGGCGCCTCATTCGTGAGAATCGCGTCATTAGCGCCGCCTCATTCGCGTGAATCGCGTCATTAGCGCTGCCTCATTCGCGTGAATCACCTCATTAGCGCCGCCTCATTCACGTGAATCACATAAGTTGCGCCGCCTCATTCGCGTGAATCGCGTCATTCGCGCTGCCTCATTCGCGTGAATCACGTCATTTGCGCCGCCTGATTCGCGTGAATCGCGTCATTAGCGCTGCCTCATTCGCGTGAATCACGTCATTTGCGCCGCCTCATTCGCGTGAATCACCTCATTAGCGCCGCCTCATTCACGTGAATCACATAATTTGCGCCGCTTCATTCGCGTGAATAGCGTCATTCGCGCTGCCTCATTCGCGTGAATCACGTCATTAGCGCCGCCTCATTCGCGTGAATCGCGTCATTCGCGCTGCCTCATTCGCGTGAATCACGTCATTTGCGCCGCCTCATTCGCGTGAATCACCTCATTAGCGCCGCCTCATTCGCATGAATCGCGTCATTAGCGCCGCCTCATTCGCGTGAATCACCTCATTAGCGCCGCCTCATTCACGTGAATCACATAATTTGCGCCGCCTCATTCGCGTGAATCGCGTCATTCGCGCTGCCTCATTCGCGTGAATCACGTCATTTGCGCCGCCTCATTCATGTGAATCACATAATTTGCGCCGCCTCATTTGTGTGAATCACATAATTTGCGCCGCCTCATTTGTGTGAATCACATCATTAATGCCGCCTCATTCACGTGAATCATATAATTCGCACCGCCACATTCGCTTGAATCGCGTCATTCGCGCTGCCTCATTCGCATGAATCGCGTCATTAGCGCCGCCTCATTCGTGTGAATCACGTCATTAGCGCCGCCTCATTCACGTGAATCACATAATTCGCGCCGCCTCATTCGCATGAATCGCGTCATTAGCGCCGCCTCATTCGTGTGGATCACGTCATTAGCGCTGCCTCATTCACGTGAATCACATAATTTGCGCCGCCTCATTCGTGTGAATCGCGTCATTAGCGCCGCCTCATTCACGTGAATCACATAATTCGCGCCGCCTCATTCATGTGAATCGCGTCATTAGCGCCGCCTCATTCACGTGAATCACATAATTCGCGCCGCCTCATTCATGTGAATCGCGTCATTAGCGCCGCCTCATTCACGTGAATCACATAATTCGCGCCGCCTCATTCGTGTGAATCGCGTCATTAGCGCCGCCTCATTCATGTGAATCGTGTCATTAGCGCCGCCTCATTCGTGTGAATCATGTAGTTAGCTGCACCTCATTCACGTGAATCACATAATTCGCGCCGCCTCATTAGTGTGAATCGCGTCATTAGCGCCGCCTCATTCGTGTGAATCGTGTCATTAGCGCCGCCTCATTCGTGTGAATCATGTAGTTAGCTGCACCTCATTCGCGTGAATCGCGTCATTCGCGCTGCCTCATTCGCGTGAACGCGAACGCATCATAACATTGTTCAAACCGGAGTCGACACTGATGGAGAGATTAAGGAAGAAGTCACAACTTTTAGAATGAAACTGGACGTTTCTGAATGGTTAGTGGATAAATTGATGTAGTTGCTGTGGAGTTGATTCAACTCATCCACTAGCATGTGCCGTCATGTTAAACTTTTGTGCAAATCCAGCGTTGAATTGACTCTTTTTTGTGAAGCGGCGTAAAATGACAGCATGATAACAACACTCTACTACAACAACTCTTCCTCTTCTCTGAAGCAGCCCAACATGGCCCCGCCCCCTTTGTTGTGTGTTCTCGTGGGCGGGGTTTATGTAAATTTTACGGTTAGTGATGTCATTAACCCGGAAGAAGCTTGTTGTAGTCTCTAACAGCCATTTGTTGTAATCCTTAAAAAGCGATTTCTGTAATAGAAAATATCTCCCTTTGCAACATAACACTAACTATTGTTAAAAAAGTGAAATCATAATAAAGGACTCCTTTAAACCATAAATTACTGGCACTAGATTAAACTGATCAATGCCCCTTAATAACATAAACGTCTATTCCATACAGGGTTTAGCAGAGTCTTCAATTTCAGACGTGTTATCCTCTGGCAGTTTGGAAAACACTTCAAAATAACTTTAATTAATAACATCTATAGCTAATAGTCAATTTATTTATGTATTTATTTATTTTAGCATTAGCTTTTCGTCTCAAATCAACAGCAGGTTCCAAAAATGACAACTTATATAGTGAGTAGTGACTATTATAGGATCAACGTGAGGTCAATGAAATGTATATTTTTTAGGCTAGACAATAACTGTGAAAATGTTTCTTTAGCCAAAGACCCTTGTAACCAGGACAAGGACTGTCTGTTAATCTTTTTTTGTTGTTGTTGTTGTTTGTTAGAGAATATTAATGAAAGTTATTATAAACTGTTTATGATTTTCGTTACGTTTTTACACTTCTGATCCAAAATCAGAAGCGTCAGGACGCTCGCGCACACACACTCGCGTGCAGAACATTGCACGAGGCTGCTGTTTGAGTTCATATGGCTCGTGCGCTCATGGAGAGCTGATGTGTGGCGCGCGCGTCCAAACGCTCCTGACGCTCTGAGAGTCTCTCACATTTCAGGAAGTGTCGGAAGTCCTCAGCTGCCGTCTGTCTGCCGCCGCTGCTCTATATTATGGTCGTGCAGCCGTGATCCGCGTGGAACATCCGTGTGGATTTCCGTCGGGCACCATGTCCACCCGGTACAGCCCGAAGTGTGCGCTCCTGTCCGCGGTCTGCGCGCATGTTGTGTCCGTGCTGACTGTGTACTGCGCCGGGAGGCTGTTTACAGCTGGTAAGTCACATTTTATAGTAATTGCTTTATGCAATTACAACTTTCACATGACTGTGTGGCTGCGACTCAAACCTTTTGCGCTGCCTGTGTAGTCAAACAGCAGTTTTGGGCATCATGAGCACACAAGTGAAACCGCACAGTTGTTTATTAAAGACATTATTTCTACTTCATCTAAATGTTTTGACTTTGACAGGTAATTTAGAGGTTACTTAACATGCAAGCAGCTCACTTGGTTTTGTCACAGTTAGTTTTTAGAGCAGATTAAGTCTCAAAGCAGCACAACTGATGAACTGTTGCACATTTTCAATGAAGAACATGCTCTGATATTTCTCCAAAACAACTTCTTTTGTGAATTTCTGTGCTTTGTTAACAGAGGCAATAACAGAACATCTCAGTGTTTTACTGGAGCTTTTTATTGTGATAACTTTGTGGTTTGTCAGTACTATATTTCGCTATGAGATGATGATCACTGTAAGTTTATTATAATGATTCAATATATTTAGCATTATTTGTATGATAAATAAATTCATTTATTCCTCAAATGGTATGATATGAAGTGGCTTTGTTTTCATGTGGAGTTTAGATAGAGACTAAATTTGTTCAGACTAAACCTGAACAGTTGCTGGGGTCTCTCTCTCTCTCTCTCTCTCTCTCTCTCTCTCTCTCTCTCTCTCTCTCTCTCTCTCTCTCTCTAAACACATCATCACTGGTAAAGTGCTCTTAATTAACACAGAAAACAATCAGTCTCTCTTCGCCTCCTGATGCTAAGTGTATTTGCGTGCGTGTGATGATTGTTATTGTGTGCTCTGCTGAGTTAATTGCATGTAGACAATCATTAATAGTTAAAAGCTCATTCATCATAGACACGGTAACTGATATGAAATGAGCGGGTTTGGTGGATGCAGTCACGGTGATTATATGACGCGAGCTCAGGGGCAGCACTGATGAAACAAACCCGCTGCATGCATTAGTGGCAGATTTGATAAATGACACAACGTTTACAGCGACATGGTGCTTGATCAGCCACAGATATCCTCATTAAATCAGAGCGCTTATACAAAACAGGTGTTCTGATGGGAGGGGGAGATGTAGCATCTTATAGTCACTAATTATAGTTTACAGTACAGATTTACTGGTACTGGTGTAAAACTATGTTAAATTAGCAACCATTGTCATCAAGAGCAGAAATTATGCAGAGAATGATTTGAAAAAGAATGTGCAGTGATTCCAATTAATGATAATTTTTTTACTAAACAAAAGCGAAATTATGTTTGGTTGCATAACATTTGTTGTATACATTAAAGTATGTTTAAAAAGTAAAGTTTCCATTTCTTTAGAACTGCTCTGATCAATTCAAATGGATAATTGTTGAGTTTAAAGTGCCCCTATTATGCTTTTTGGGATATTACCTTTCAGTTAGTGTGTAATATGTAATGTAAAAGGTCTGCAAAGTTTCAAAGATCAAATTGCAGATAAATGGAGTTTTTGCCCTTCTGAAAGAAAGAATCGATTCTGAACTGACTGAAATGAGACGTCAATAATTCCAGTCCAACTTCCTGCACAAACAAATTTGCATAATGCCAGCCCATGGTCTTCATTGGCTGCCGGCAAACAACATCTACTTTGCCCCGCCCTCAAACACTGTAGTTGTAGCTGAGACTGAAAGAGTTTGGTTTGTGTTGCTCATGTCAAGAAGCTGCAAAAGCAAGTCCATTTTGATGCGCTTCGAAAGGATGAGGACGCATGCTCTAATTGATACACTAAAACTGACGTCAAAACAAAATTAAGTGTTTTTCACCTTGAATGCATGTAAACCTGTTGTAGGAAACTCCAAAACAAAATTAAGAACCTTTAAAACACTTTAAAGGTGGTAAAGAGGATGTTTTGTTTTATACATTTTTGCAATATTACTTGAAACTGTCTTTAATAACTGATAAAAGACTGTTTATTAGGTGCACTGAAAGGAATAATATTAATATACATCATCTGTGCACGAGGTAGGGCCTTAAAAACATCAGCCAATCGTTTACGCGATCATCGCATAAAAGATTGGCCCTCTGGCTTGTCAATCACTGCCGTGACGTTCCTTGTGAGAGACGAGCGCGGCTGCGCGCTCCAGTAACTTTCCACACTCCACAAGCGCTGCATGCAGTGTTTTTGTCAGGAGACATGAGTAACAACTGCAGATTATGAGTTACCTGCGGTGAGTCCAACATAATGAATCCAAAAAACACGATACAGCGAATCCTGGTGGTAAACACTCGTGTTCCAATACTCGTGCACGAGTTTCAGGAGGCTTTCCTTTGAAACTGTGAAGGAGGGGAGTTGTTCTTACGCATGCGCTCATTTCAAAAACTCAGTAACAGTCTTTGGATTCTCAGTCGACGAAAAAATCCTCTCTATCACCTTTAAGAATGATTTCCTGACTGTCAGATTCATTCGAAAGAACTGCCTACCAGTCATTTGTGAGTTATCAATGGGCGATATAGGCAAGGAAGAGAGGAACCCAGAAAGATGAGTATGGAAAGATGTGAGGTGGAAGTCAGAAGAAAGAACAGAGAAAAAGACACAAGGAAGAGAGATGAGCCCGTCACAGTGGGGTGTAAAACCAGAAACCGTTGATGCGACAACAAGGTTACCGAGACACGCGATCAAAGCAGCGCTGCTACCAACATGTGTTTGAGAGGGGATGTCGACTACTGTGTGAACACTGTCCCTGAGTCTTCTACAAATGCTCACTTTCCCTCCAGACACAGCGTGTGGGAAAACCAGAGAGTTCATTCCCACCTCTGTGAGTGTGTTGGCATGTTTGAAGTTAGAGTTCAGCAAAAGATGAAAACTTGCTGTCATCAATTACTCACCCCCGTGTCAGTACGAATGTGTTTGATTTTCTTTCTTCAGTGGAACACAAAAGGAGATGTTTTGTGAAATGACATATATATATATATATATATATATATATATATTTATTTATTTATTATTAAGTTTTTTTTCCCTATACCCTTCAAAATCGGGGGTCAGTGTGATTTGGCTTTTCAGAAATAAATACTTTCATTCAGTAAGAATGCATTAAATTGATCAAAAGTGACAATAAAGTGTGCACGATTTAGCCTACTATTTTTTTCCTGCCTGTCATGTCTGGGGCTCCGTAAAAATCTTCCCTGTAGCTCAGTCATGGTCATGGTTTTATATGCATCATGTCACAATTTGTCACATGACAACTGAAAACCAATAGCATTTGACTTCAGAGGTCTTGGAACATTGTGCAAAAGTTGAATGGACTACTTTTATGGTACATTTATTGCATGGAAAACAGAATCTCTGACATTATATTGAACATTTCCTGTTCGTGTTTCACAGAAGAAAGAAAACCAATAAGTTTTGGGTGCACTGTTCCTTTAAGATTTTCATGCACTCACTTCCTCTGGGAAAGTAATACAGCAGCTCATCTTCCCACAATTCCCCCCTGGTGTGAAACATGCCACGGCTGTGACAGGAAGTGGTTACCTGGCTGCTGTTGTTAAAGGCTAATGAGTGAATTAATCAGAACAGGTGCCTCCCCGCGGTCTCACGAGGGCTGTGTTTTCAGAGTCCAGCATGTGGTCCTGCATTAAGGCCGCTGGAGGCAGAAAATGACTGGAAATCCTTAATGGCGGCATTTATGAGCTGGCATCTGCAGGGATTGTTCGTTTTATGGGTATGATCAGTTGTTAAATGCAGAAGGGTCGTGGAGATGCCATTCAGAAGCATCTGTTACTTTGCGTTATTAAAGTCAACAGGAAATCAGAATTGACCCCATTTGCTTCTGTAATGCACATTTTTAGTCTCGTTGCATGATTCATCAATGCACGCTATTCATTGTCAACCAATATGTTGTTTGTATGTTTTTTCAATAGTCAATGTTAATGCTGTTATCTAGAGAGCAGAGTGGCTTGATGATAAATGAACCGTACAGTGAAATAGCTATTAAGACATTGTTTCAACAAACTTTCTCTGAGATCTGGCTCTATTCTGATGTGTCCTAAAATATGAAGCAGCACGACTGTTTTCAACATTGATATCAGAAATGTTTCTTGAGCAGCAAATCAGCATATTAGAATGGTTTCTGAAGGATCATGTGACACTGAAGACTGGAGTAATGATGCTGAAAATTCAGCTTTGCACCACAGGAATAACTTACATTTTAAAATATATTCAGTTATTTTAAATTCTAATAATATTTCACAATATTACTGTTTTTTACTGTATTTTTGATCAAATAAATACAGCCTTGGTGATCAAAAACATCCAAAAAATCCCCAAACGATAATCATTTTAAAGGTAAAATGTGTCAAAAAGCTGATTTATTTTGATTTTTAAAAGTGTTTGTGATGTGTTATAGATTCTTAAGATACTTTTTTGGCTCTATGATCTGGAACCTTTGAAGCACCAGTTTAATTTTTTCTCCTTTTCTTTCTGTTTGGTTGTGTTTTTCGGTCACAGTGCGGTGCAAATTGCATTCTGAATGCAAGTTTGACATTATGATTTCTCTTTTTTGTTGCTGTTTGAGCATAAACAACATCTGCAAAGTTACGACTCTCAAAGTTCATTGCAAAGGGAGATATTTTCGCTTTTTAAGGACTACAACAAACAGCTGCTAATGACTTCAACTAGCTTCTTCTTGGGTTGGTGACATCACTAACCCTAGGATTTACATAAACCCCGCCCACAAGAACACGCAACAAAGGGTTTGAGGTCATGTTGGGCTGCTTTAGAGAAGAGGAAGAGTTGTTGTAGTAGAGTGTTGTTACAATGCTGTCATTTTACACCGGACTGCTTCACAAACGAGGGTCAATTCAATGCTGGATGTGACATAAGATTAACATGATGGCACATACTAGTCAATTTATCCACTAACCATTCAGAAACGTCTAAAAGTTGTAACTTTTTCCTGAGTCTCTCCATCAGTGTCGACTCCGGTTTGAACAATGTAAGGCTGAACACCGTTACTGACAATCCTCATTTTGGCTGCGTGAGATTCTCCAGCTTTGTTGTTGTTGAGCTTTTAAAGCTCCGCCCTCTTCTGGAAAGGGGGCGGGAGCAGCAGATCATTTGCATTTAAAGGGACACACACAAAAACGGTGTGTTTTTGCTCACACCCAAATAGGAGCAAATTTGACAAGCTATAATCAAGGTTTTTTTTAAGCTGAAACTTCACAGACACATTCTGGAGACACCAGAGACTTCTATTACATCTTGTAAAAGGGGCTTTATAGCTCCCCTTTAACATTCATACTGTCTGTTCATTTTCACCCCAGTCCCCCATGTCTTATTCTCAAATGACAATTTCAGACGTACAGTACGTCAGCGGTCAGAGTGAGCAAGTGCTCATCCACGCACCCAGAAATGGATCATGGCAGAGCTGAAAACAGCTGAATGGGATTGAGTATCTGGTGGTGAAGGCATGACGGCCAGAAAGAGTTTCAGGCGAACTGGCAGCTGTTCATTCGCTGCTGGACTGTTGAAGGAGAGAAAGCAAGAGACACCCTGGAAAAACAGACCGTTGAGGGTGTGGGGGGTTAATGAAAGACAGACGGAGAAGAGAAGAGAGAGACAGATCCTCTGCAGTGACAGAGAGTTGCACACATGTAGGTTAAACACTAGAGAAGATATCTGCATGCATGACTGCCTGACACACACACAGAGAGAGAGGTCAAACGCTTAAACTCAACTGACCCCTTCCAGAGCATTTCATCCTCTCAATATGAAGGTCAGGGCCGATTATGTTCTCAATAAAGCTCAACATTGACCGCCCACCTCTTCAGCAGCCTTCGTTCAAGTATTTCTCATTCATTTCTCTACAGGGAATTCAAAGACTTTAACCAAACAGACAGCTCCGAGATAAATCACAATGTTTCATCTGCTAAATTAATAAATGTGAATGGAAAAGATCATATTTTGATTTGAAGTGAAAAAGGAATGGTTAAAATGCTTTAATTGGGAAAAAATGGTGAAAAAAAGACAATAAAACATAATTTTGGGGGGAATGAACTACTTTAATTTATTGATTTCATTCATGCATTTAACAGACACTTTTATCCAAAGCGATTTGCTTTGCATTCAAGGTTTACTTTTGATCAGTTCATGCATTTCTTGGAAATCGAACCCATGACCTTGGCGTTGCGCACCATGATCTACTGATTGAGTTACAGGAATGCTGTTGAATTATATAAATGTAGAACAAGCTATTGACTTTAAGTCTTAGTTATGAGATTAAAATAGCAAAATACTGTAATATATACATATATATAAGTTGTTTTAGCTTGTAGCTTGATTTTGGCTGCAAAATCCATTGTGGATTATAGGACTGAGCAGTTGCTGCTGAGGAATTCAATAATGAAGGTTTTTGTTGTGGAGAGAATGATTGATTTTTTTATTTTTTTTTTTGGCTTTTATTTTTATTTTTTTGCCAGTGTGCATGAACCATTAAAACAGTTCTTCATGTCAGTTTGAGCCTCAGTGGTGTGTCTGTGGGATCCTTCATGCAGTTATGCTGAATATTTCTGAGCTGACTCTTGGTTTTAATTATAAATGTTCAAGGTGGTATGTTTCAAAGAAGCATTATAAATTCAGAGTTCTGAGAAGTAAAAGCAATTTTTTCCACTTGAAAGTGGAGAGTCAGCATGGAATCATAGTGGATATTATTTACTTTTTTTTTGTAAGGCATGTTTCTTCTTATTCTAATGCATTTCTTTTTCTTTAAAAAAAATCCATGAATCATCAGCACAAATTATTCTAAATATAAAAAGAATATTTGGCTTTTGTTTTGATTTGCCTATAGAATAAAATAATATTAATTCTAATAAATTCCAAACATTTTCAATTTATTTTACACATTCCTTCATATTTTTTTTATTCTGGAGACAGGGCTTTTTTTATTTATTTATTTACTTAATTTTAATTTTATGTGTATGTTCTACTGTAGAATAAAACAACAACTATTATTATTATTGTTGTTGTTTTTGTTGTTATTGTAGATTTCAAGTCTTTAAAATCAGAATTGAATACTTTTTAAAAATGACTTTTGTTTTTACTTCTTTTTTCATTGAAATTTTCTGTGAATACCCTGGAGCCCAGTTTGTAGCCCGCTGTTTTACAGCACCATTAACACATCATTGAATTACTTTCTTAAACGTGTGAAGACTCTTCAGATCAGACTGACCTTTAGTGGTCTGCAAGTGTCCATTTGGCTCCATTATGTCCTTCATCACGATTTAAACTCAACAACAGTTTATAGTGGAATAAACATTTATTTGCATTTAACTCAGTCAAGTTGGACAGAAATAATGTGTTTCATTCCATCTTTTTCTAGTTTGAGCTCATCATGTTTCAAGATATAGCTGTGCTGCCCTTGATGTGGCGAATCAAGGCCTGTGATGCGATTAATCATGTATCCAGTGTCTGCTCACCCTTCATTAGGGATCCTCTCTGGGATTAAACGCCCTCATACGGACGTCTGCCGCATTTTGAAGGAGTATCAAGCGCCTTCTCCACATCACAGACCTCAGCTGAGCCTTCGGCCTTCGGCATGGTTAATTTCCCCTTGTTTCCCGGAGCTGTCCGTGAGGATGTGTGAATCTGAGCAGCTGGGAATCACGGATCATTGGGCCTTCTGATGCAGAGGTCTGTTGCGTGCTCCGTAACTCACAGTTTAGGTGGTCTCAGGGGGTCTTCATGCACGAGTGGAGCTGGTGGTGTACACAGGTGTGACCCAGAGACTGAAGCAAAAAGACCCGGTGGAGGTGATCCATCACCTGGATAAAGCTGTGAGAGAGAGCTTTATTCAAAGCATGACCGATCCGTCATGTGTGGCCTTGAATATCTTAAGGAGAGGAGTTGCACAGCAGGGAGATATAACACACTACAGACCCCATGAAATCACAGTTATACACCATGAAGCTTAACTTTGAAGCTGATATCTGCAGTATATAGTGCATTTCTAAAAGTATTTTTTTAGTAAATCTACACAGGATATTGGAATATTTTTTTTGAATATATTGCAATATTTTGTTTTTCTGCAGTATAATTTGCAATATGAAAAAATTAAGCTAGCTATATTTGGAAAGAATTAATAATTCTAGTATGATTTTCATGATAATTTAGTTGGGAAGTGAATCTTCATAGAACATAAAAATAATTTTAAAACATGTTTGTGTAAATCATACGGAAGAGGATTAGGGCCAAGCAATAATAAAGAAATAAAACCATCTCGAGATTAAAGTTGTTAAATTTCGAGAAAAAAACTCGTTAAATTTAGAGAAAAAAAGTCGAAATAAAATGTTGAGAATAAACTCGTTAAATTTCGAGGAAAAAAGTCAAAATAAAATGTTGAGAATAAACTCGTTAAATTACCAAAAAAACCTTTTTAAATTTCAAGAAAAAATTCAAGATAAAATGTTGAAAATAAACTCGTTAAATTTCGAGGAAAAAAAGTCAAAATAAAATGTTGAGAATAAACTCGTTAAATTACGAGAACAAATTCATTAAATTATGAGAACAAATTCGTTAAATTACAAGAATTTGTTCTCGTAATTTAATGAGTTTATTCCCAACGACTTTTTTCTTGAAATGTAACGACATTTTTCTTGAAATGTAACGACATTTTTCTCATAATTTAACAAATTTGTTCTCATAATTTAACAACTTTCTTCTCATAATTTAATGACTTTATTCTCAACATTTTATCTCAACTTTTTTCTCGTAATTTAATGAGTTTATTCTCAACATTTTATTTCGACTTTTTTCTCTAAATTGAACAACTTTAATGTCGAGATGGTTTTATTTTTTTATTATTGCTTGGCCCTAATCCTCTTCCATAAAATCATCATTAGGGCTGAACATTTTGGGAAAAGATTGAAAAATTTGAGTGTTGACACATTAATAATAATTATATTGTTTTTATTGTAATTATTATTATAAAATAAGTATAACTATATTGTAACACTATGGTAGTGTAAAATAAATAAATAAATATATATATATATATATATTTTTTTTTTTTTTTGGCACAAAATTATTTAAGGTACAACTATAAAATGATGATATTTCTATTTATCATTTCAATATATCAGGCAGCTCTACAGTCTTTGTCTTTCAGTGAAATTATCTGTAAATGATCTCATCTAGGAAATATACATTTTATCCACTGAAATGCTCTGTAGAAAGGGAATTGCGAATGCAGCCTGTGTCTGTCTAGTAATAGCATATGGTTTATAGGTGATGCAAATGTTCGTATGACATTTTGAAAGTGTCTTCATTGCTTTTGCACATTGAAAATGTCATAAATTGTAGTTTTAGAAGGCTGTGATGGGCCAGAGCCTATTTGCTGCTTAAAAAGCAACAAGCCCTTTGATATATACTACGTTAACTTCGGGTTTTAAAAGGAAACACATAAAGAGAGAATGAAAACAAAGACAGTGAAGGGCATTTCATGGGGTCTGTAGAAACAGAATGAGTCAGAAACTTTTGTATAAAATAATGACTCTTTGAAAGTAATGTAATGTAACTTTGAAAAGCAGAGAATAACAACAGACATCAGTGCTTGACATTTTAACAAGCAAATGGATTGTTTTGATCCTGTAGAGATGATGTCATGATCTATTTATGCAGCAGAGCTGCCCATGTGACCTGGCTTCGTCTAAAGGTCACGTAAGGTTATCTGCGTGGTTCCTGGCTCTTCTCAATGGGCATATGCTGCTGGATCACTGTGCCAAGGGCAGGTGGCTCTGGAGGCCTCAGATGTCCAGCAAACCCACCAGACCCCTTGACAAAAAAACAAACAAAAACAAGTTCTTCTGTGTGTAGAACTTCTCAAAGGCAAAAATATGGTCAGTACAGTAGTTTAGTAGTCAGTAGATTCCTAGTCTCGGGTAGCCAAACGTTCAGACTGACAACAGAAAGTCTGGACTGACATTTGACTGACATGTAATGCAACCAATCACAGTTCACTTTGTTCCATGTCATGTTTAAGGGCATGAAAATGTAAAGTCAATGCCACTACAATAACAGACCGGCGTGCATCTAATACATTATTCATTTTAAGAAGGTTGTGCAAGTTTACTGCCAGAATGCAGCCGCAAACTTCACATCAGCGTTTAGTTGATCCTGGTAAGCACTTGCACGTCACAATTGTAAACACGACAGCTTTCTTCTTACACGAGCTGGTTTGGTGTCACTGCATTTGTTTTCAGACCGTTAAATAACACACATTGCCCTGACATCCTGTAGAATTCAACCAACCAGATGATGACTTCAAAAACTCCTGAAGTGTTTCCAGTCAAGTGCGGCATATGCATCAGACGTTCAGCCAGCGGTCTGTGGACGTGACGTCTGAGGCTGAGACTAGTCGATTCCAGAAGATATGAAGTTTAGTTGTCAGCTGATATTTGAATATTTTCTTTGAAGTCCCCCTGTAGTCAATAATTTTATCCCTTATAACTTATTTTTGAAATACTTAATGCCTTAAAATAGCTTGAATGTAACTCTACACCCTTGCCTAGGGCTGGACGATATGGCCAAAATTTATATCACGATATAATTCTAAATTTCGGTCGATACGATATAATTCCGATATCGATATGAACTATATAATAGCCTCAGAAAAACTGCCAAGAACGGCCACAATGGATGTCTGTACCGTACCGCACCGAAACCGTGACCCTAAAAATAGGACTACTGTCAAATAAAAATAAAGAAAATAAGAACAAACAATCAAACTACAAGCAACATCACAAATAAGTACAATAAAGCAAATATTCAAATAAAATAAACAGTGCTTTTCAGGTTTTTCAGGTATGTAACAGTAGTTTTCAGGTACAGAAAATGGATAAAGTAATCAAATATAAAATAACACTGCATATTATCTTTACTGTATATAAGATGAATCATTATTGAAGTTACAAAAACTATTCAGTCAAGAGCAGTGAGTGATTTCTTTGTTATTTGATTTAACATTAAAAACAGGCAGCAGGAATAGTTTTTTGTTTCCCTTTAAGACAACCAGTACACTGTTACACATGCGCTGTCTTTCTCGACTGTTATACGTTCACTTAACACATAACTGACTATGTTTGCTAGGATACTCGACAAGACGGGCATGTTGACATCATTTTTTGTATGAATGTGGCCGTCGAAGCGCAAGACTTGAAAGAGAACTCAGTATTTGCGCGCTGTCTGAAATAAGCGTGTGCGCGCTTCGGATGAGCGCACACAAATCTTCTCATAGCGCGTGCGAGTTCTCTCTCTTTCGCGACTTATTCTTGAAGGTTTAAATCAGCAAGGCTCAAATGAGTTTAGTTTAAACACAGATAGCAATGTGTGCTGTTCAGGTCTCACCTGCGTTCGCGCGCTATCAACACCCGGGTGATGACGGTGTAAATGACTGGACATGAGAGCACACGGTACTAACGTTAGCTGTTTACAGTTTACAAAGAGTGACTGTTTTGTCCACGCTTTTTGATTATCGTCGTTTTGCGCATCCATCGACTGAAACATACATTATCTGAACTCTGTCTGTTTTCCACGTTACTATTTTAAACAAACCATATTAACCAATAGATACGCTGATGGCAGCGTGTCTCTGTGGTGTACGTCATCACGCAAATAGCCAATCTTGTTCTGCTCTTTCTAACCGCTGCGCCTCAAGTCAATGAGAAATGCTGTAATGTATATCGAAATACCGGAAATGTGTTTAAAAATCATATCACCGTTATCGAAAAGAATTATATCGCGATATATATTGATATTGAATTATTGTCCAGCCCTACCCTTGCCTCATTTAATATACACGGATCTATGAATATGATAATCAGCCCCGCCTCCACTCACTTGCACAAGCTCAGATGAGATCCACTCGGAGATCCACACGTTAACGTGATTGGTTACAAGGTAGTTTGTGATGTCAGAAAAACTGCGGGTTTGAGACTGACTGCAGTTTTAAAGAGAAAATACTTATGAATTTGCACGTGGTTTGTATTAAAGCATGTTAAAAACACCAGATAGACATATAAACAACATTAAAAACTTTCATTATTGGCATCTATATGAGTTTTTATGTTTGGCTGATGTGTCAAAAGTGTGACTTTTATTTTGACACACATGGGACTAATACTTTGATAGCACTGAGAATGCCAGAGCATCTGTCTTCATTAGTTTAATACACACAGTTTAAGTCTAATAAATTATAAGACAGAACTGTTAAAAAAAGAATGTACAAAAAGTATTGCCATGTTTCTATTATTTGTAAAGGCAAACTTGAAAGTGTGTTCAGCTGTCACTGGACACGCATAATTGACAAACTGTATTTCATTAATTTCAAACTATGCTGTCTTGTATCCGCTTCTCATATCTCAAATTCAATTTGCTTGTTGAATATCCTGTTTCAAGTCACATCTTAGATGTACAATTGGTTGTGAATGTCATTTCATGTTGACTTTAAGTGCCCAGGAAGTCCATTTGGGATCTGAGCATGGAAACACTCAGCTGTGGGTCCGTCATGGCAGTGAAATAGTGACATTGGCACACAGCCGTGAACCTTAAATAGGGCGGATGAGGATGGCCAGCCTGGCACAGAGGTCATACTGACCGCCCAGCAGGGGGCAACACTTTCACTTTGTCCTGTCTGGGGATGTCATCATGCCCCGTACAAAGGGAAAGTGTTTGAAGACTTCAGCTCTCTGTGCTCTGTTCTTTCTCATCTATAAGCACTTTGTATTTTGCACAGTGCAGCAACATTTACCGAAGCTCTGATGTGCAAGTTTTAAAGTTTTGAAATGATAAAGGCTCTAGATGGAACAAAAAGATGTTTTTTAACTGCTCAGTGCCAAAAGAGAACCCTTTTTCTTTAGAAAACCATCTATATTCTTTCACGTCAAAGACTTTAAAGCTTTTTTTGTGTGTGTGTTCACAGATAATGCCGGTAGCAAATGTGCTGATCTAAAGAACCAAGAGCATTTTAAGATCAATATGAAACATTTGCAAGCCTTTTTACTTCTTTAATCTGATGCATTTCTGAGTGAAACAAGAACAAATAGGACAGGACTTGATTTGATTCATCAGGATTCTTGGGATTGAGTCAGACGGAGCAAGTTCTTTTGATAAACTTTTGTTGCTCTTTGTAATAATGTGCACTAGTTTTGCACAGTAAGACCAAGAACATGTATTAAGAAAGAAAACAGGGTCAATCATGATTTCACGTTGACTGTAATTGCAACCTTTGACTGAAAAAAAGCAGCTCTTTGCTGAGCCTGAGGTAATACTCATCATGCTCTCTCAGTTGAAGATGATATTATAAGAGTAACCCGATGCTTTGTTGCATGAAGAAATCACAGGTCTTACATGCTGGTCTTCTCTTAGTGTTTCAGTACAGGACCCTGATGTCACCAGCAGACCTTCAGGGGCCATTGTGTGTTTGTTTAGTGTCGTCTTGCAGGCGGAGCTGTTTGGACTGGAGGTCGGCCAGAATAAACACTCACACCACGATCACAATGTGGAGTGGAACGGTAATGATGCTCAGAGATGATGTTTCTAGAGCATTGCTGTAAAGTCAGCATCTCCGTTACTGTTTCCATTGCTGAAGTCTGGGATCAAACTATCCTCTAACACTCGAGTGCTTGTGCTACAGACAGGAATGATTCCGCAAATCAGGCAGATTGTTGAGAAACTTTATTCTAACACTATTCCAAATTGATTTGAGAATGCTTTTTAAACTTCTGCATTTGAATTGAGGTTGCAAATAGGATGCAGAATTGCATTTTGAATTTAAATGCGAAGAAGTAGAAATTCAAGTTTATCAAGACAAACTGAACGTTTTCTTCACAAAGTATAGTTTAAACGTTTAAAAAATTCTTGAAGTTTAAATTAAATTCTTGAGAATTTAATTATGGTTTAAATGAGAAATAACTGCAGTGCTCTGGTCAACCGCTATAGAGTTATTTTCGCTATAGAGTTAGAAACGGTAAATGCTGTTTACAGGTTTCATAGAAAGACCCTGCGTTCCATTCGGAAGGGCTCATCCCTGTGCCCTAATCCCTTCAAAGGGTTTACCCTCCGGAGTGAGAGCTTCGAAGGGATGAAGGAACGCACTTCTGGGTCATCTTAACGAGACAATTAAAGGATTAGTTCACTTTTAAATAAACTTTTCCTGATAATTTACTCACCCCCATGTCATCCGAGATGTCCAAGTCTTTCTTTCTTCAGTCGAAAAGAAATGAAAGTTTTTTAAGAAAACATTCCAGGATTTTTCTCCATATAGTGGTCTTCAATGGGCACCAAACAGTTGAAGGTCAAAATTAGTTTCACTGCAGCTTCAAAGCGTTCTACACAAGACGAGAAATAAGGGTCTTATCTAGAGAAACAATCACTCATTTTCTAAAAAACAAAAAATTCAATTTTATACATTTTAACCAGAAATGCTCATCTTGAACTAGCTCTCTTCTTCTTCTCTATTAGAATTCCAGCAGTGTAGACACTGCAAAGTGTAATACTGCCCTCCACAGGTCAAAGTTTTGAATTAATTTTTATATGCAATATGCTAGTTCAATAGTATATAAAAATTAGTTCAAACTTTGACCTGTGGAGGGCAGTAATACGTGTCTACACTGCTGGAATTCCAATAAAGAAAAAGAAAAGAGCTAGTTCAAGATGAGCATTTCTGGTTAAAATGTATAAAATATTATTTATTTTTTTAGAAAATGAGTGATTGTTTCTCTAGATAAGACCATTATTTCTCGTTTTGTGTAGAACGCTTTGAAGCTGCAGTGAAACTAATTTTGACCTTCAACTGTTTGGTGCCCATTGAAGTCCACTATATGGAGAAAAATCCTGGAATGTTTTCATCAAAAACTTTCATTTCTTTTCGACTGAAGAAAGAAAGACATGGACATCTTGGATGACATGGGGGTGAGTAAAAAGTTTATTTAAAAGTGGACTAATCCTTTAAGGAAGAGTAGATTGTGCGAACTGCACCCTTTGTTTAACATTAGTTTATTTATTTATTTTTGGTTTATTGCATCATATTGTAGGCTATATTGTGTATATGTATTTGAAACACTGATAAAGAGAGCTGTAAAGTATTTTTGTTTGAGTACAATTTAGTTTTGACCATAATAATGTGCCAAATCTAACTCATATAAATATTAAAGTATTATAGAAAAATATTATACATACATTTATAGATAAAATCAAACTCCAAGCCTACTGTACCCATTCTGTGACATCAAACAACTTCCCTGTGCAAAGGATCATGGGGGCCTGAAGTGTCCATCAGTTGTACCCTTTGAAATCCTTCATTCCGAAGGGCCCTTTGAAGTGGCCAGTTTTGAGCACTTTGGTTTGGAACGACCCTTCAATATGGTGTCCATGATTATTTTCACTCCGAAGTGCCCTTTCGGAGGGCGATATATCCCGTTTGGAACACTCCGAGAATGATGTGAACGCGTATGAGCGGGCCTGAGCCAAATCAGTCTCGGTAAGAATACTGTCATGTTTGCAGACTAAATAGCTCAATACGAGGGGCAAAGCAAAACACAAAGGCATGTGAAATAAAACGTCATCATGTTTTAAAGACGAGTGGATTAAGAGGTGGAAATAACGGGTGGTGGGCACAGAATGCTAACAGAACTCTTGAGATGTTACGAATACACACCCATCACAGGTGTTGCGTGCAAACTCAAAATACATCAGTTACATACCTTTGTTTTAATAGGTTTTTGTGTGTGGTGTGGGTTTCAGGGACGTTTAGATAACTATTAAAGAGCTCAGGCACCGTTATTTTGCCAAGAAAGACATGTTCCTGGATCAACATATTTTGTTGATCCTGGAACAACATTCATGTCTGAAAATTTAGTCTCAACCCTATTCCTACCCCTAAACTTAATCCTACCATAACTTCTCCCTAAAATCAGAGGGGAAAGATATGTGAATAACACTGGTGTTGAAGCACCTAACCCTGGTTGCAAGCCTAAACTTGACATAAATGGTCCCTCAAATCTGATTGGTTGATTGGAATGTTGTTCCAGGATCAACAAAGATGTTGATCCAGGAACATTTCGTACTTAGTGAAATCACATTCACCTAAAGGGTTCACATGTTTTTTTTTTTTTTTTAGCTATTATCTGTTTAAATGCTTTAGTTTGTTTTCATATTATAATAATATAATAAACATTTAAGCATTTAAACTGATATAATATATCAGTTTAAATAGAGTTAGAACCGATATAATATATCAGTTTAATACTTCAATTATTTTTATATTTTAATATATTATATTGTTAGCCTTATAAAGCCTTGCCATTAAAAAGTTTGAAACCCCCTGATATAGAAATTATTGGAAATTCAACAAACATTTAATTTTGATGATTTTGCTAATAATTGACTGTAAAAAAAAAAAAAAAAAAAACACATTATGGTTGTCCCAAACCATCTCAATGTAATTGCTCATATTATTATTATAAAGAACTGTCCTGCATGAGATTTTTAAAATAGAATTCTTGGTAATAACTGGTACAGTTAACACAGCACTGTAAAAAAAAAAAAAAAAAAAGTCTCAGTTTACCTAAAATGTGCTTAATTTAGTTATTGAACTGCATGATTTTGAAAATGATTTAGTCTAATATATTACTAAGTTACATCAAGGATCAAATAAAATCGAAATGGCACATTAAAGTTAAAAGTTACAATTGCGTGATGAAACCATTTTTTGTGTGTGTGCTTACGTACGCTGTACAGGTTTGGTATAATAAATGTTTTTGCTCAGGTGGCCAAAACTGTCCGCTCAATAGAGAAAAGTTTTGCTCAGCAAGAAAAAAAATGGAGGGAACATTGCTGACCACGATACCTTGGTACTGAAATTTTCAAAATGTGATGCTTTGAGCTCTGTTGAGTGGATTGGTAAACACTTGATTGGCTTTTGTGTTTTTGTGTTCATCAGATATGTCTGCGATTAGCAATGATCAATGCTTCAAAAACATGTTGTAAAAAGACATCAATGAAGCTCTTCACTGAGCGCTTACACAGATACACACAGGAGCGTTTGAAAGCAGGCGTCTACCAGTGGACCGGTCAGCTGATAGATTGTGTTTGTGTTAGATTGTGTCCTCCTTCTTGTGTTTGATTTCAAAAGCTTCCGTGTTGACCATTGTAGCCACTCACAGATATATAACTTTGCTATATTTATTATGTTTATCATTACCAAGGTCTCTTCTTGTAACGTCTGTAGCCACAAGCTTACATGAACTCGTTCAAAGAAACACAAGCCTCTTGGGGGTTATTTTACTAAATCCCAAGTGTGTTTTCACTGAAACTTTTGCTCTTTTGTCCCAACATGATGTGGATCTGTATCAGTGGATTATTTCATTATTCACCATAAGCCTGCACTCATGGATTTCCTGTTTTCTCCCGGTAAAGATGGAGAAGGGGTGTTCCTCATCATCTGTCTCGGATTAACTATAATTCTTTTTCCTTGAGCTGCACAGAAGACCTGTGTTTTCCTCTGTCACACATTTGTTTCCAATGTTAGGATGCTCAGGACAGTTTGTCGCTGTAGCGATGGGATCTTCATACTCTCATTGAGCGAGTTCTCCAAAACCGCTGGAGGCAGAAACCGTGTATTTCTCTCTCGCATCTTTATCTCACTCTCTATCTGGACTGCGGCCAGTGTTTTTTGCACAGCGTCTGTTTGAGCTTTCTTCTATTTTTCTCTAGGTTCGTGTGGAGAGTCATCAGCATGTCACCCGCGGCGGTGTTTTTCATTAATAATCAAATGCAGTACAGCAGCGGGATATGAACATGCTGAGTGGCTTTTTTCACAGGGAGATGCTGTCACTGAACTGCAGGTGTTTTCAAAGTGAACCATTAGTGGTTACCTGGGTAGTTAAGTAGACCTTGAGTGGAGACTTTCTGGAAAGACCAGCTTAGACCATCATTTACCACATTTATCACTTAAGTTCACGTTGTCTGGCAGTGTTTTAATGAGAGGGACCCTTTCCTGCATTGAGCCTAAGATCAGGATGACTCTGCTGGTTAGTGTTAGTTTAGTGCTGGTCTGACTGTTGGGCCAGTTTTTCCACACTTGTGAAATTGTTCAAGCACTAAGGGTGAATGGTATGTTTTAGCTTGTTATGAGTAAGTTTATATTACAGCAACAATAGTAATGTATGAGGGAAGTTCTATGAAAAAAAAAAGGTTTGCATTTATATTGTAATCACTATTTGAGTGAATTCAACACTTTAAAATGAAAAGTACTTAATATTTATGTATTTAGTTATTTATTTTAGAAATATTATCTCTTATATAAAATAATATCATATAATATATATTATATTAAATATTTATCATGGTATTATTTATTTATGATAATAATAATAATTATTAGTAGTAGTAGTATTATTTCTTTGTAATATTATCTCTTTTATAATGTGGTATAATGCCTGTTTTGGATAATTTTTGTAAATAGATAAAACTTCAAATGAAAGGTACTTCACCTCAGTTTGTTTATTTATAATAATAATAATTATAATTATAATAATAATAGCTACTATTACAGAAATATTTTTTCACTTTAGATTAAGGTCCAGTTCTCACTATTAACTAACTATTAACTTCGACTTTTGCCTTAATAAACTCCTTATTGCTGCCTATTAATAGTTATTAAGATAGTTGTTAAGTTATGTATTGGGTAGAATTATGGGATGTAGAATATGGTTATTGCAGAATAAGGCATTGATATGTGCTTTATAAGTACTAATAAACTGCCTAATATGAATGCTTATAAGCAACTTGTTAATCGTGAGAATTGAAACTAAACTAAAGTGTTACCATTTTTTTTCTTTATAACAGTATATCTCTTAAAGGCGCCCTAGAATTAAATATTGAATTTATCTTGGCATAGTTGAATAACAAGAGTTCAGTACATGGAAAAGACATACACTGAGTTTCAAACTCCATTGTTTCCTCCTTCTTTTATAAATCTCATTTGTTTAAAAGACCTCCAAAGAACAGGCGAATCTCAACATAACACCGACTGTTACGTAACAGTCGAGATCATTAATATGTACGTCCCCAATATTTGCATATGCCAGCTCATGTTCAAGGCATTAGACAAGGGCAGCCAGTATTAACGTCTGGATCTGTGCACAGCTGAATCATCAGACTAGGTAAGCAAGCAAGAACAATAGAGAAAAATGGCAGATGGAGCAATAATAACTGACATGATCCATGATTACATGATATTTTTAGTGATATTTGTAAATTATCTTTCTAAATGTTTTGTTAGCATGTTGCTAATGTACTGTTAAATGTGGTTGAAGTTACCATCGTTTCTTACTGTATTCACGGAGACAAGAGCCGTCGCTATTTTCATTTTTAAACACTTGCAGTCTGTATAATTCATAAACACAACTTCATTCTTTATAAATCTCTCCAACAGTGTGTAATGTTAGCTTTAGCCACGGAGAAATATCAAACTCATTCAGAATCAAATGTAAACATCCAAATAAATACAATACTCACATGATCCGATGTATGCATGCAGCATGCATGACGAACACTTTTTAAAGATCAATTTTGAGGGTTATATTAGCTGTGTGAACTGTGTTTATGCTGTTCAAGGCAAGCGCGAGCTCCGGGGGTGGAGAGCACGAGATTTAAAGGGGCCACAACCTATATATCGGTGCATAGTTAATGATGCCCCAAAATAGGCAGTTAAAAAAATGAATAAAAAAAAATCTATGTGGTATTTTGAGCTGAAACTTCACAGACACATTCAGGGGATACCTTAGACTTATATTACATCTTTTAAAAAGAAGTTGTAGGGCACCTTTAATATATTAATATTATTTCTTTTCTTTTTTTTATTTGGAATGTGATGGACAAAATGGTCATATAACAAAAGCGCTCTTACAGATGGTTAAGCTGGTCAAGTAAGGTATTCTGGCTGGTTTAATGGTTCAGGTAGTGTGGTGAGGTCAAACTAGCATACTAGTCTCCAAATAACAACATACTATGTGCTTATTATTTTAGCAGGAAGAGACTAAAGTCAGATCTGTGTACTTCAGTCCAGGGAAAGGCTGTGCTCTTAGTAAAAGAGGACTTTTCACAACAACAGATAAAAGATTTGGTGCTTCATTTGCAATGAAAGAAAAACGACTGTGAGGAAATGGTTATTATTGAGCAGGCTGTCACATCGCGGGCTTGTGTAAGACAGAAAACAGCCCCCTGGGTGTTCAGGAGGAGTGTAGGGCTCGTTTGCTTTAACTGTATCGCCGAGGCTTTAGAAGGGGTTTGTGGTTGCTATATTGAAGTGGTTGTGAGCCAAAAACTGCATGATTAACTTTTGGAGATATTTTTTCTCACATCCCCTCAGGTCCAGATGTCAGACAAAGATGCTGTATGTGAACTTTACTTCAGACTCCCACTGGAGATTAAAGACTTTTTTGTTGCATCTTGGCATTGTAAAGTTGTCAGACCTACAAGATCTGCTCAAACTGTGGTTGAAACGCCAGTTCAGATGGATGCTGACTTGACACTACTAAGGCATTCTGTATGCAAAGTTCACTTTTACATGGTGTTTGAACAGTTGGTGTTGGCAGTGTGTCACAACCACCCTATGATAAAAATCCATTCACTCCATTTTTTTAATCCCCTTAAATCATAAGAACGAGCTGTTTTCATTTTCTGAGCGATATGATGTCATACTGTTCAGGCCCCGGCCAAGACTGCTGACGAACTCTGCCGTATTAGCATAGACTCCACCCTGAGCGAGTTGTACACTGTTCCGCCATTATCTCCAAGCCGGAGCAGCTGTAGCGACAGGAATGTCTCGTAAACAACTCCGGTGTTTTGTTGTTGGATGTAAGAGTGAACATAACAGTCATCATTTATCCCCGACATAAGAGACACCGCTGCTGACTGTTTCTGACAATTTCAGTGCGTGAGATTGTCCTGTTTTGTTTTGTCTGTATGCCGGAGCATGAGCTCTTGAAGCTCCGCCCTCTTCTTGAAAGGGGGCTGGGAGCAGCAGCTCAGTTGCATTTAAAGGAACACACACACAAAAATGTCACGTTTTTGCCCACCCCCCAAAAAATATAGTATATATTGCTATAAAAAATTATCTGTGGGGTATTTTGAGCTAAAACTTCACATATTTTGAGCTAAAAATTCACATATTTTGAGCTAAAAATTCACATATTTTGAGCTAAAACTTCACATACACACTCTGGGGACATCCAAGACTTATTTTACATCTTGTAAAATGGGGCATTTTAGGTCCCTTTAATATAGTCCTAGCTAGTTTAAGCGGTATGTATGATAATTTGATATAATTTTTGGTTCAGTAATGAAACTCTAGAGGGCGCAGGCTGATAGGTGCTTTACATGCAATCTGCAAACAATCACATCATTACCACATAGTTGATTGGCCTCTGCTGATCCTGCGGCCAGTGAGATTGTTTGCTCAACATTTAAATAGTCTGGTTCATTGTTTGCTGTAAGCTAGTTCTGGAGTTCCTCTAAACCCCTCCACCTCCCCCAGCTCCACCCGTCTATATCTGCTACAAGATTTATCTATGTCTATTTATGCATCACCAGCAGCACATCTTACCTGCTCACAGCAGTGTGTCTGTATCTATTAGCAGCAGCAGAGACTAGAATCTAGTCTGCCAAGATCAAATACATTAACATTGCCATATTCAGTAACATGCTAAATGATTGAAATATATGACCACTAACCATGAATTATTGAAATGTATATTAAATCCATGGTTACTTTACTTAAGTCAGTTTTAAGTATAGCTGGTTGCCCAGCCTGAAAAGTGTCCAAAATAAATTTAAAGCCACCAATATTTCAGACTGAGACCAGTTCAGACCAGCTTAGGCTTGTTTATGCTTTTTTTTCCCCAAGTGGGGAATATAGAGACCATCATGTTATTGCTCAGAAGTTTCCTCAGGGCTGATGTCAATTTCAGGCAATCATGTCACTGTGGACTTTAGGAGCGTCTATATGGAGTCTTTAAAAAGAAATTTGACTATTTCTGATGGTGTTTCAGAGATCAAAGCAAAAAACTGTCATTTATTCACACAAACACAGCTTGTGCATTCATTTACCACATTTTATTTTTTTTGTCAAATATTGAAAAAAGGATTTGCATCTGGAAATGACATAAGATTTTTGAGGCACTGCTTTAAGGCTTTATACCTTTATTATTCAGTCATTTGCTCTCATAAATCCAGTACAAAAAATCTGCTTATAAAGAACAAACACATATAACATAGACGCTCCCAACCACACGATAGCTTTATTGACTCCACTGAAGATATATAAATAACAGCATGGGTGAAGAGTGTAATAGCTGAAGTTTCTCGCTCTGCTTTATTGAGCATGTAAATAAGTGCTGGAGCCACGTTCCCTCACCACATCTCTATAACTTCATAATTTACTGACTCTCTTAAACGGCTCCACCACACAAACAGGAGTTTCTGAAATGAACAAATATCGCTTGTTGTTAGGTTCACATGGAGCTCGAGTTCTCCCATCCATTACCCCGTTTACAAGTGAACATTAAAAGCCCTGCTGTGTCGCGCTAACAATAGTGACCATTCACCCACAACTGTGCTAATGTGAAAGAAGCCAGTCGCTCATAGAGGTGTACGGCTTCTTCAAAGGACCACCGAAATGAAACAGCTACAAACGTGATGACGATTCCATGTGTGTGTCGGCCGTACTCGTAAAATAGTGACGTCAGCGTAGACCCGGCTACTCTGTCACCCAAACTAACCTCAAAACCTGCAGCATTAGGCTTCAGAGGGCTGCTTTCAGAAGCAGTTGGTGTTGGATTCAGATCTGTCAAGCTCTGGGCTTGATTGTTTAGGATCAGTTTTATTGCCATGGAAATTATGGCTAATTCTACATCAGCCATAAGAAATATAGCCTCAGCTGTGTAGTGGGGTGGTTTGGTGTAGCGGTTAAAGCTGCAGTCACACTAAACGCTGTGTTCCTTTGACTTCAGTTCATATGAATGCAAACGTGGGAGAGGAGAATGACTCTCCTGTTTACATAATAATAATAAAAATAATAATTATTATTATTAGTAGTATTATTTTGGTGAGTTCTGTTGACATAATATTGTTGATCATTACATCAATTTAATATTGTTTGTAATTTAAACTCAAATTTCTGCGTTAATTGGCTTTTTAAAAAAATTAAGTTGTAGTAACTTAATGAAATTGTCTTGATAACTTCGGAAATTAGGCATGCTTTGCATAGGACTGGATAAGGAGAATAAATATTGAAATTAAGTGTTGTTTTATTTGTTTTTAGGGAGGAGAAAGACCTGATAGTGTTTAATGTTGTGAAGTTTGACATTTAAAGGAGTTTTTGTAATGTTGATGTTTTTGTGGTTACCATTGTGCTGAAGAGTAGATAATGAAGGTAAACACTATTGACTGTAAGCAATGACTGCGCTAATGCCAGTGACAAGTAATATCTTACTTGTTCATTAAATATACATGTTAAATAAGTTATGCTAACATGTGCTATGATAGCTGTTGATTTGAACTGAAAAAGATAATTGGTTCCAGGGCTACAACTCTGGTAATTGGAGTGACTTAATTAGTAATCAACTTAAAGGATTAGTTCACTTTTTTAAATACAATTTTCCTGATAATTTACTCACCCCCATGTCATCCAAGATGTTCATGTCTTTCTTTCTTCAGTCGAAAAGAAATGAAGGTTTTTGATGAAAACATTCCAGGATTATTCTCCTTATAGTGGACTTCAATGGCCTCCAAACGGTTAAAGGTCAAAATTACAGTTTCAGTGCAGCTTCAAAGGGCTTTAAGTGATACCAGACGAGGAATAAAAGTCTTATCTAGAGAATAAGAACTCGCTTCTGTCAAAACCACACTTTTGTATTCTTCAAAAATCTTACGCTGTATGTCCTACTCCTTCCCTATTCTACTTACGGAAAAAAATGGAACTGGCAGGAAGGTGTAGGACATACAGCGTAAGCTTTTTGAAGAATACGAAAGTGTGGTTTTGGAGGAAGCACTTGTAAGTCAATCATTTGTTTATATAAAGCATGTACAGTTGTATTTTTTTCAGAAAATGACCCTTATTCCTCGTCTGGTATAATTTAAAGCTCTTTGAAGCTGCACTAAAACTGTAATTTTGACCTTCAAATGTTTGGAGGCCATTGAAGTCCACTATAAGGAGAATAATCCTGGAATGTTTTCATCAAAAACCTTAATTTCTTTTCGACTGAGGAAAGAAAGACGTGAATCTTGGATGACATGGGGGTGAGTAAATTATCAGGAAAATTTTATTTGAAAGTGAACTAATCCTTTAAAAATTTGTGTTCATGCTACAAATTATTAAGTTCCTCTAACTCAGTGTAGCTTGTTGGTTGAACGTAAATTTACTAAAAGTTGTTGTAACTCTATTTTAACATATTTTCTTAATTTATTAATACTTTTATTTAGCAAGGGCGCATTAAATTAATCAAAAGTGGCAGTAAAGGCATTTATAATGTTACAAAAGATTTCCATTCCAAATAAATGCTGTTCTTTTGCACTTTCTATTCAACAAAGAACTGTGAAAAAAAAAAAAAAATGTGTCATGGTTTCCTCAAAAATATAAAGCAGCACAACTTTTTCAACATTAATAATAAGAAGAAATGTTTCTTGAGTCGCAAATCATCATATTAGAATGATTTCTGAAGGATCATGTGACACTGAAGACTGGAGTAATGATGCTGAAAATTAAGCTTTGCATCACAGGAATAAATTACAGTTTAAAATATATTAAAATCCAAAACAGTTATTTTAAATCATAATACACTTTCACAATATTACTGATTTTACAGTATTTTTTGATCGTGGCTATGTTTATTTGAGTGTTTCAAAGAGTCTGTAAATGTGCTGACCGAGTCATTTCACAATGTTATCTGTCCAGTGTCTGTTTCTTTTCACAGTGTGTCCAGCGAGTGGGAAACCCTCGTATCAGACATAAAGCAGAGCTGAGATGACTAATCTATAGCCTCAGTCTGAGAGGAAGACCTGCTCGCTGTAACACACACACACACACACTTCAGTTCATTCTGCGAGAGAGACAGCGCTGTCTGTCCATGAGTCCAGAACAGAGGAACTTTGAGGTCTATGAGGCCGTCTGATTGTGGGATGAAAATGTGAAATACATCCAAAACCTAGTGAACTACTTTGCTACATAAAATCTGCCAGCATATAATTGCTAGTTACCTTTTGGAACAGCTGTCATGTTGAATGCGTGCCTATGATGCCTTACAATGCTTATTTAAAATGCAAATTAAGTTCAATGTTTACAATAGTTGATTACAGCTGTAATCTTTTCATTTCTCACTTGCACGCATTATAAATCAAGAAGATCTGTACGTATTGCAAAGACGCTGTTTCAGTTGTTTACAAAGATTTAATTAAGACAAATAATGTAAGGCAGTAGCATGTAGATGCTAGTGAACTCTTTTGTTTGGACTGGCGTGGCGTTCTGCACGTTTAAGTCTCGTTCAGTGGGTTTGTATTGTAAACTAAACTCTTAACAGCTCGGCTGTGACTGCATAATGAAGTGTTTTCCTACATGATTAACGAAATGCACTGCTGCTGTCATTCTTGATAAATGCTTGATGTGAATGTGTGTGTTGTTGTCAGAGAGTTCAGTGAGTGTAAATGTGTTTATATTGTTAACGTCTCTGTGGTAAACTGTATTGTCTGGGAGGAAACAGTTTGCTTATGCTTGTACAGAAACACACAGGATCTGTTCCAAAACTACTGTAGTGAGCTGCTGTGCTGGCATAGAAAACTAAACATGAATATATATATATATATATGTGTGTGTGTGTATGTATGTATATGTGTATATGTATATATATGTGTATATGTATATATATATATGTGTGTGTGTGTGTGTGTGTGTGTGTGTGTGTGTATATGCAAAAAATATATTATGACTCAAAAATAAAAAGTAAAACTAGCCTACAATATGTATTACTGAATGTGATTGACATTGAAAAAATTAAAAAGAATAAATAGCTTTTTTTTATACTTGACTTTTGACTTTTTTGTTTAAACTTGACTTTAATTTGATTTATCCTGAATGAAAAAAAATAGTAAAATGAATTATTGCAGTTACAAAAACTGGAAAAGAAAGACTAGCCAGGAACTCATTCATTGTATGAAGTGACCTTGTGTTAAATTTAATCAGACCTCAGTTGTGTGAGAGAAAGTAGAGATCAGCTGTGCATTTTCATTTGAGTGAGATCTCTTGTGGCCGCACTGTACAGATGTGAATTTGTGTCGTACATGTGATGTCACTTTAATGTAGCATATAAGTATGGACGAGGCCACAAGAACAAGCTTCATTGGGTCATTATAAATGTTTGATCTGAATCAAATCAGGCCTGAAATAGATGGTTGCAGTTTCCAGGGAGATTGTTGTCAGGGCAAACCTGATATTTGAGAGCATCGATTAACAATGTTGTTCATGGCGTCACTGCTGCAGGCTGCAAATACAAACGCTGAATAGATTTTTATAAAGCATGGACTGAAGAAAAACAATCTTAGACTGATTTTGAATAAGCAGTGCTCAGCAGTGTTAGTCTGTGAATTAGTGATTCCGTCGGTCACTGAAAAGTTTAGGTCAAAGATTGGTTGTTTACTTTAATGTGGAGATGTCATGTACTTGTTTTTCTTCTTTCAGCTGCCTATCCGAGCCAACACGACACACTAAACACGCTGGAGCATTATGACGTAATTGAACCACACCTGCTCATTGGAGGACAGCAGAGGCCGGTTAGTCTCATCAAGTCACTGGTAAGTCACTGGTAGAATCAAGCCCTTAACTTCTTTCTAGTTTAATATCTTGTGCTTTTTTCCATGTTCGTCTTTCTTTAGTGTGTAATGTTGCTGTTTGAGCTTGAAAAATGTCTGCAAAGTCCCTCCAGCGGGAGTGATTCTCTATATCAGTGTCACTGTTTCTGAACTCCCTGAAACGCATCTGTTGTAGTCTTGAGTTTTCTTCTGGGAATGAACACATCACATTATTCCTCATTTAAATAATTCCCATTCAAGACATATGCAAAATAAAGGGGTGGGGCCTAGTTAAGTTAGTTAGTAGTGTGTTGCAACTCACAGTTATGGTAAGGGACTTTCCAAGACATGTTCAAAGTGCTTGACCAATCAAAACACACTGCTCCTGCTGACCAATCAGAGCACGTTGTGCTTTTCGGAAGGAGGGGCTTCATACAGACAGGAAGTAAACAAAGTGTTACTGACAGAGCTGCAAAAATAATGTGTTTAAACATTCAAGCATGAAAACCTGTTCTAGTAGAGCCAAAAACAAAATCAAGACTTAATTGGTCCTCTTTACATATGCCATTATATGCTGACTTTAAAGATAAATGTGTTCAGTACAGATTATGATTACAAGCATGTTTTTTTTTTTAGCAAGGAGTGAGTTTGAACTGTTTGATTGACTATGAAGTCAAATTAATGCCTTAAAGTTTTGCAAAACAAAACAAAAAAAAGAATGAGCAATAAAAAAATGTTTTGCAAACAAAAATAAAGAAATTGCAAATGAAAAATAAAGTATTGAGTATCGTGCCCTCGTTTCTTGACTCCACCCACACGTCAAACCAGTGCCATAAAGAGAACCGCGCAGAAAAGTGAAGCGCAAAGGAAAACCGGTATCGTGAGCGCACGCTTGACTGAAACGCAGAATAAAATGAGCGTTGCAAATGATTTAGCAGGTTTGAGCATGAAAAATATGTGGCAAAGATAAAATAGCATTAAAGCTGTCATTGATTTTTGTAATTGATTATATTTTTATCTTTGCACTATTTTATTTTGGAATTTATTATTTTTGTTTGCAAAACTTATTTTTTTCTGCTCAATACTTTATTTTACTTTGCAATTTTTTATTTTTGTTTGCCAAACATTTTTTTTTATTGCTCAATTCTTTTTTGTCTTATGCAAAACTTTATTTTTGTGCAAAAATTTAAGGCATTAATTTGACTCCACAATTGACTGTTTGATTTTGGGAAGCAGCGAACAGACCTGCCTGTGAGGGAACATGATTCCTGGAGGGGAATTGTTGATATTGTCCATAATGCAAAACATTTCTCAGCCAATTTATGGATTTGCAGACATGCAGCCCTGTTTTAAAGCCCATTTGTTTGTTAGTTTATTTACTTGGAGTGTGTTTTTTTTTCTTACTGGAGTTTGTAAAAAGGTTTTACAGACACATTTTACATGTGAACCACCTTGAACAACAATCATAAAGAGTAAATCGGACCACCCAGGGATCACTGTGTGTGTGTGTGTGTGTGTGTGTGTGTGTGTGTGTGTGTGTGTGTGTGTGTGTGTGTGTGTGTGTGTGTGTGTGTGTGTGTGTGTGTGTGTGTGTGTGTGTGTGTGTGTGTGTGTGTGTGTGTGTGTATGGAGGTTCAGCATTTGGAAGAAGGTAATTGAACTACCGTAGTAAAGGTTTGTTGTAGCTTGTCTAAAACAGAATATATATCATTGCTTGAAAATGAATATTTGAACCTTTTCTACAACCAAAGCTGTTATTCAGTTCTGCACATTATCTTCCAGCTTTACTGTTTTTACTCTGATTCATTAATTATTTTCAGACCATGCAACATTTCAAATGGCTAAGTTCATTTTCCTTTAAAGAGGTGGTTCTCCTAAAAATATAAATTGTCATTATGACAGTTATGACCTTATGATCCTCATGTTGTTACAAACCCATATGACTTTCTTTCTCCTGTGGAACACACACACACAAAAATCTTTACACATTTTTTTCCATACAATGACTGTTCAGCCACTTCTGTCAAGGTCAAAAAGAACAAAAAAGTGTCATAAATAATCAGAGAACTGAGGGTTAAAAGGGGTTTAAAGGGTTAAAATCTTGTGTTCCACAAGAAAAATAACAGCATAAGGTTTTGGAACAACATGAGGGTGAATAAATGATGACAGCACTCTCATTTTTTGGTGAATTATTCCATTTAATATGGAGATTGCAACACGCACAAGTTCTTCTTTTACAGCCCTTGTAGATTTGCACGCATTTTATTTATGGTATTTTGCCTTTAATATATAAGTCAAGGGAGCCAATAACTACGTGAAATGTATCGGGATATGACACAATCTGACCCACATCACCAGAACCAAGCACATGCTCTACCTGCTGCGCCAAGGCTTCAACTTCAAATGTGTTTTTCAGATCATTGTTCTTCTTCATGACCCAGTTGGCATCGGCTCACTGACTGACACAATGACATTCTCCTGTAAAGTTTCCTGGAGCAGCACAAGAACATCCCTGAATACTCCCAACATCAAGTCCAGGATGAGGCTCTTCAGCTGGAATGCTGTGTTTTGTTTTCGTGGGACATTTTTCATCTATTCTGACACTTTAAACTTTGGTTTCGTCTCTTTTTGCTCCAGTCCTCCAATGGTTGTTTAGATCCCCCAGGTGGTCTTCGATAAAATTGAGATGGGAGGTAATGTTATTGTTGGAGACCGGCGATTATTCAGTAATGCAAGTCCCTCTTGGTCCTTTCCAGCAGATTTATTAATTAGTGATGGTGACTTGCAGACAGATTCGTTTACTGACTCTTTCTGTAGGGCACCAGTAAGGGGAGAATGAATACTTATATAAGCCAATGCCAGTCACATCTGAAGACCATTGAAAGCTTTGTTGAGATTTTCGTACTTCTTGCTTTGAGGTTTTGGACTCTTGCATTGATTTAACTTTGAAAACTCTCTGAGGAACCCTTACAATAGTGTTAAATTCGCTCCATTTGTTTGCTTAAGTACAGATTTATGGAGGTCAAAGTTGTTAGCGGTGGATTTGTAACCAAGGTACATCCACAAGAGCGTCAACCCCCAATGTCTTTTCATCAGTGATTTATACATGCACTCTTATGAACCCACAAACTCCCAACTTATTCCATGCGGTTTAATCATTTTTCAACCAAGGCAGTGAACGTCCATGTGTTCAGTAAAGCAATAGGCCACAAGATGACGTACGTTACAGTGATTTTACCATGGGAAAGAATTTGGAATCCCATATTTTCATTTTTCATCACTTAAATGAAGGTCAGACCATATTCTAGGTCAAATTTATGCTAAACACTTAGCAAACGTTCTTTCACGATCTGATTTACCTTGTGTGAATTTGTCACGGTTGTAGCCGCGCATTAACATACATATGCAATGACGCATTGAGCTCTTCATGTTAGACAGATGATTCATGCTTATTTCTGCCGTATTTTGTCAACGCCTGGCTGGTTTAAATCCATTTCCCTCAGAGCCTCGGAGTAAATCTGCCGAACTTTCAGACTTACTGAGCGTGAAGAGAATTAATGTCAGAGAGAATTGAAACATAAAACTAATCCTGACAGCTATAGACCTACGACACAATGGCGGATTCATTTTATCCTGCACAAAAGCCCACTCAAAGCTGGAAATGTGCTTTCTCTCACTTTCTATTGGTCTGAGGCCTCGCATTGTCTATTAGCAAGCGGTTGGAACTTCCACGAATATAACTGCAAACAGAACATGAAACTGCTATTGGAACCCTTTTTACTTTCATAATGTGATGCATTTCTGAATATTTAATGAGAATAAAAATGTAGGACCACATTTTTGTTCTTCAGTCTATAGGGAATATGGTTATTTACTTCAGTTGATATAACTGTGTGGATAAACCAGCTCTTTTACTCACACTATTTACTCATTAAGTCATGCAACTGAATCCATAAACTCTCACATAACATTTCAAATTATTGTCAGTAAATCAAAACCAAGTAAATGTTGAAAAGCAAGCCATCAGATTCTTTGACGGATTGAAGTATGCTGAGATGGGTTCGCCATCACAACATAGTGTTTATAGAGTGTCCAGAAGTGCCACGTGTGTGTAATTATGTAATCTACCAATCAGCTGCCTTCTCTTCAAGTGGCAATCAGCCAATTGTCAACCAGCGTTTTGTAGGTGGATGTAGAAGATGAAATGCTAATGCAGCAATAGGTGTCTAATGAGATGGTTTGGTCTAAATTTTTAAATCTGAGGGGCCGTTTACACAACGCACTTTTCAAAAACGGCAACTTTTTTTTATCTGTTTTGGCTGTTCATTTACATGACAACAGTGTTTTGATGGCCAGAAAATGCAACTTTTGAAAATGATACCATAAACAAATTACAAATAATGTGAAAATGGTGCACATGCACATGTATACAGGCCCTTTTATAAAGATCTAACTGCATGGTGTAAAATGCATAGCGCAAGTGCACTTAGGGAGTGTCCGAATCCATTTTTGCTTGTTTAACGACGGGAAAAATGGTCGGCGTAAACCTAAAAGGTTTATCCCTTATCTCTTAATGAGTAATGGGTGTGTTTTGGGCATAGCGTGCAATAAACCAATCAGAGTCTCATCTCCCATTCCCTTTAAAAGCCCGTTGTGCTCATGCCAGGGAGAATTTGATATTTACATGGCGGGATTTGCAAGCGGAAAAACTGAACACTTCTGCTGTGATTCTGAATATCTCTTTCTTGGAATCCTTTTTTTTTTTTTTTTTTTTTTTTTTTTTTACATTTTTTAAACAATATTAAAAAAAAACAAAAACAAAAACAAAAAAAAAACAGAATATATTGTGTGTGTATAAATAAATAAATAAATAAATATATATATATATATATATATATATAATGTATATATTAAATATTTAACATTTATTTATTTATTTATTTCTGTTTTTCCCACACAAAAGTGGATTTACAATGCAAAATAACATTTTAATATGCACGTGGGGTTTTGACAGTACTAAATATATTTTAAAGTCATTTGAAACCAACTTCCCTTCAGGCTTTAACATGCTTATATAGAGCAAGCCACATTGTTGCCCTCTGCTACAATGAGTTTTATTTTTTTACCATCCATTAATGTGGGGATGTCTGATTGCAGAAAATCTGATTTTGTCTCTGATGTTTTAATATTTCTTTTTTTCAGGTGAAAATGCATTTCTTTCGTGCCTTCTGTCTCTGACTGCTCTCTGTATGTCTTTTTCAGGGTCATCCTGAATCACTGAAGGTGTTGATTGAAGTGGACGGTAAACAACTGCTACTTGCTTTACAGAAAAATGAGTAAGTCCTTCATTATTCTTTCTTTACCAAATACAAGGTACCATGGTACAATGACAGTAACAAAAGGTAACCATGGCACTTGACCCCTAAATATGATTAAAAAAAAGATAAAATAAAAAAAAAAACTCCCATCATATAATTTAAAAGACAACTATGTATTTGCATGTATAAAGACCCAATTTAAACTCTGGATAAATTAAATATTGTAAATATGATTAGATTTTTTTTTCTATTACATTACTGTGTTTTCCCTAGTACTGCACTGTACTGATTTATTTATTTATTCCAATTTATTATTTATTTGATATATTTCAACTTTTTTTATTGTTTATTTATTTTAAAAAAAAAATTTATTTTATTTAACTTTATCATTTACGTTTTAAGGTTTTCCTCCCTAGCACTTCCTTCCAGACACCCTAAAGAAATGGTATTATTTATTTTGTACATCCACTTTCTTTCATATAAATGTATCTGTATCTGGTGAAGGATACCCTTCTGTGTATTTTTCATAGTTACAACACTATACAATTAATATGGGAGCACGTTCAAACGGAATCGGAATCTTTTGGCCATTTTATTTTTATAACAGTTCTGACTCTTCTTGTTCTGTCAATTCTTGCATCATTGTGTTGCTCAGAATAAAATACTAGTGAAGCTATCAGTTCAGTGTATATTTTGGTAAAGTATTTGAGTATTTCATAAGGCACTGTATTGTATCTCCGTCTACCTTGTAAGACTCCATGTGTCCTGCTTTTAAATGTTGAGTTGACACTGTAAGTCTGTGTTTCAGAAGTGGAGCGGTCAGTCAGGTTGGCGTAATGAAGCTTGTGTCAAACGAACTCTTGCCAACTCTGTTTTTGAATGCAAATGAACATTCGCTCTGACAGAGTCATGCTGGGAGCGACAAATCGCCACAGCAGAGTCTAATTACTGAATCTACCGCAGAGCAAACCACTAATGTGGACACCCGTGTTGTGCAGCATATCATGCAGAAAGCCAGACAGGGGGAGTGTAGTTCTGGAAGGTAGATGAGCGGTAATGAAGTAAACCGAGGTCACCGCGTGAGCTTTAACTTCTGAGAACTCACCTCTGATTTTATCCAGGTTGACATTGATGTTCACGGTGAGAGTGATCGAGAACCCTTCTCTGATAACACGGAGTGTGTGTGAATATGATCCAGAGCGTGAAGAGGAAAAAAGAAACATTCTGAGGGCTGCGGCGTATTTAAATTTGCAGGGGGTGAATTATACAGTCAGTGACCTTGAAGTTATAGACTTCTTAGAGACTACATTCACTGTGCTGCTAAATTTGGCCCAGATCTTATTTTCCTTATCAGACAGTATATTAAAATGAAACTTGGCCACTTACAAAATGTGAGTCTTGCCATGTTAATGATGAATTTACAAGCTATCATCATGGAAAAAGAAGATGCAATGCAATTTAATGGGGCACATTTGAAAAACTCAGTCCACTGGGTGGTTGATTATGAATTCACTTTTTAACTTTAGTCAGTGTTTAATGTTGCTGTTTGAACATAAACAGCATCTGCAAAGATACGATGCTCAAAGTTCAATGCAAAGCGAGATATTTTCTTTTGAAGAAATCGCTGTTTAAGGACTACAACAAATGGCTGGCAGGGACTACAACGAGCTTCTTCCTGGGTTAGGGACGCCGGACTGCTTCACAAATGAGGATCAATTCAACGCTGGATTTGCACTAAAGATTAATATGACGACACATGCTAGTGGATCAGTTGAATCAAATCCGCAGCAACTACATCAATTTATCCACTAACCATTCAGAAACGTCTAAAAGTTGTAACTTCTTCCTGAGTCTCTCCATCAGTGTCGACTCCGGTTTGAACAATGTAAGGCTGAACACCGTTACTGACAATCCTCATTTTGGCTGCGTGAGATTCTCCAGCTTTGTTGTTGTTGAGCTGTTAAAGCTCCGCCCTCTTCTGGAAAGGGGGCGGGAGCAGCAGCTCATTTGCATTTAAAGGGACACACACAAAAACTGCTTGTTTTTGCTCACACCCAAAAAGGGGCAAATTTGACAAGCTATAATAAATGATCTGTGGGGGATTTTGAACTGAAACTTCACAAAAATCATTATGTCTATGGAATGTCCCCATAAAACATGGAAACTGTGTGTGTGCATGTTTGTGTGTGTGTGTCTCTGCAGAAAACCAGAATTGCAATAGAGGCTGTTTTCCACAAAACTTCAACTTCAGTGTTATTGTGACTTTTGGCTAAGGTTGGAAGTGGTCAGACAGTGTTGTGTGGAAATGAAATCCAGCATGTGTAATACTGTATAAGGAAGAGAAAGCGAGAGATCTCGTGTGAGCCTCCTGCTCCAGTGAAGCTGATGAATTCCAGTTGTTAAAACTGGATGAAGCAGAGCAGAGTAAAAAACAAACAAAAAAAAAAAACATTTGTCAAATGAAATTATCAAAATTGAAAGCTTATATTTGTTTTTCATCCTCTCTGATTTCAGCACAGGAAGTTGTGGGACGTGGTCCAGCATGTTCATTCACAAGGTCACGGCATTTAGTTCTTTTATAAGCAGCAACGCAGCAACAATGACCGTTTTATGTTCCTAACTGCATCGACTTTTAGTCAATGTCATGTCAATGTATGTTTTGCATTTGCATTCTGTAGGAAACAGTGGCACGACGTGCGAGTCCTGTATTGAGTTAGAGAGAGACTCAATATGATAAGATATTTAAAGGTCATACTAATGCATGTGTCAGTGCATTTCTGTAGCTGACAGACGACATGTAAAGGTGAATTTAAATAGTCACAAATGTCTGAATGAGCCCATCAATCTTAGTTCATCTAGATAAGAACATGAATTCAATTTATTCTTCTTCATTTTATTCAAAGCCCCTAATTAAGTTGTATAAGTAAATTTAATTTCTGTGAATAACCTGATCTGAAAATGAAGTTAAAATTGGTTCAGAACAAAGTACATTATTCATCTTCCAAGTCAAATGCAAAAGTATAATTTGTGCTCAGTGGGACGGCATCACTGCTGTAGTTTCTGAGGTTGTAGGGAGTATTGAACTGTAGGGTGTTTATGGCATTACGGTGTTGTATGGTGTTAATAGGGCTGTAATGACCCATATTAATAAACCAAACATTGTAATGCAATAAATAACCTAGGGCTGATACTAAAGATTATTTTTTTATTTAGATTTTTCCATTGTTAATATGTTAATTGTAGCAGTTGGATGTAATAGTCTGAACTGTTGTTAATTTTAACCTTTAATATCATACTAATGTACCAAATGAGAGGGTTCCCTAGTTTATCACATTAGTTGGGAGAGATATTTTTTGTTAAGAAATGTACCTAAAATATTAAATAAATAAACAATACAAGTGCATTTCCGATTATAATCGGCACTATTGTTGGGCTGAATTTATCCCTACTTGACATTTGTAGTTATTGCAGCCCTTGGTTATTGCATTAGGATGTTCTGTATATAATAATGTGCATTGATATGTTGTATATTAGCATGTAGGTTATTTAGTGCATTAGAGAGTGTTGGAGTTTTAGTGTGTTGGGTTGTATATAATGTGTATTTTTCTGCTTACTCATGTTACATACATTCTTAATTAGATAATCTTTAATTTATTTAAGCAGGATGAGAAGCGATTTTTGGACTGTTCCCATGGTAACACGGGGGGCGTGTGAGATAGAGATAGAGGGGTGCAGACAACCTCTGTGAAAAGCATCTCATGAGCGCTGGAGACATGTTATTATCAGAGACACGACCTCTCTATGTGCCAGACAGGAGAACAAGGGCTGCACAACACCTTCTCACATTATCATGAAGTGATAAAGCTGAACAGATGATGAATATGGAAAGTGTTTCAGATGGAACACAGAGGCTGATCCACAGGAACATTAGAAGGGAAGATAAGATGCAGCTCTTTTGGAACACACACACACACACACACACACACACACACACACACACACACACACACACATGCAATTTCTGTTAAAATTCTGTTAAATATTTTTTTCTTGTTTTTATGTTCATTTATGCCAGTGGTTCTCAATTTATTTTGCTTTTTGGACATAGTGGCAACCCAACACTATACCAAAATTAGTTTAGTGACTCATGTTTATTCACAGCACCTATTTTAATATGTTTAGACATTTTCAGAGATGCAAGCTCTTGGCTGTTAGGGGCTGTTCAGTGCTCGTGTACCCGCTGAGAACAGTTTCATCTCGGCTAGTGCTTCAGGGATTTGCCATTGACTCTTATAGTGGTTAAACATGAGATATAAAACATAAAACGGGCAATATTTGGTCTTATTAATCTATTACTTGTTCCTGAGCACATCAAATTGGAGCACTGTTAAATTTCATAATTTAATATTGAGGCTATATTTAACATACATCCTGTAGAGAACTGCTTTTGTATGTTTCACTGAATTGTACAATTGTGTTTATTTTCTATTGTCATTTATAATGGCTATTGTTGTTAATTTAAATAATGTTTTTCAATAAATATTATTTTATATAAATAATATGTTGTTTTTGGTATTGAGAAAGGGTCCATTAGTGCATTATATGGATTTAGTGAAAGTTACATTAATATGCCATTAGATGGCTGCAAACGTTAAGAGTTAATGAGTCAATCACAAGAGACTTTTAAATTGAAAGGGACTTTTGTAAACAAAGGACGTTGTTTTAGTGCTGTTACGGAACATTCCCTTAAAGCTGCAGTCTGTAATTTGGGTTTTTTTTTTTTTTTTGGGCTAAAATTATCCAAAATCAATTTTTAAGCAAGTACAGCAGCCAGTTTTCAAAACTATTTTCTTACCTTAACTCGATTCACAATAGTAAGTTTGTAATAATGTTTTATAATAAGAGCGGTACTGGTGGGTTTTCGAGCATGCAGCCGTTCATCTTTGCATCATTACGTCACGTCTGTAAACAGAAAGGAAGGAGCTAGTAGCTATATCATGTGAGGATGCTGCTTGTAGCGGATCATTTATAGCCTGTTCTTACAGCAGCTGAAATAATTAAACTTTCATTTTGATGGCAGTTATCAGTGACAATTGGAGATTCAGCCGTAGTCAAAAGCAAAAGACCTCAGACTGCGGAGTGGCTACAGAAATTGAAATCTACAGATAATGCTAATACACACTAAATGCACACAATGCTGATGTTGTTAACATTAACAATTTGAGACAAAGTATAACAGTAATAATAATTTGCATGTTTGTTTGGCATGATTTAATCACCATTGGCAGTGCGATTTATTGTAGGCCTAATGCTTTTCTCAGTTGGTCAGAACAAAAGTGGCAGACAAGTTACTTAATTGTTCAGATGATATTTTCTGGTGAAAATTCTTATTTTGGTCATACTTCTAAGACGTAGAATCTGTGTTTCCGAAGTACAGTATCCACACCAACGTGGTGACTGACAGCAAACGTTAGATTCATCCACATGCCGAGGCACAACGCAATTAACAATAATAATTCCGCATATAACTGCAAATGCAGGTTTCAAACAGAGATGGCGACAAAGAGGCAAAACTTCCAGACTGCAGCTTTAACTATAAAAAAGGACAAAAACAAAGATTGCTTTCCTCAGCGGACATTCAAACGGATTTTTATAATGGATATAATATTATGGACATCGACCTGAAGAATGCATGCTATATCAGACAGGTAATCTCTCTCTCTCTTTCTCTCTCTCTCAATAATACTGTACAAAATACAATGAGTTTCAATGGAGGGACTCAACGTTTCTTTGTTATAGTTCTAAAGTGACGTTTTACAATTAGTAATGGAGACTTGGTCAAACTGTCAACTTGAGATTTGAATCCGTGGTGGAAGGAAATGGTTCTACGCAAAAGAGGGTTTTAAAGACACTCTTGTTGTTATTTCTTATTCATTTACACACTCGTGCTGTCGAACTGTTGTATAAATGCAATATCACACTTGTAGCCGTGCAATATGGCTGTATATCGGCACTCTGTGATTACGTATGGCCGAATCACATCTTTGCTGATATACAGCCATATCTCACAGCTACTTGTGTGATATTGCTCATATATTCATAAACACATATGAACATAAATAATTATGTAAAAAAATGTATTAATTTATACTTCACAGTAAAAAGTGATCTAATTGTGTTAAGTCAGTCATTTGTACCCCTACAACTGTTTGGAAATGCAGTACATGAATATATCTCTTCATTAGTGCAGATGAAGTAGCCTGGAAAAACAAGACCTTCAAGTACTGAGTTGAATAACAGTGTTTCAGATGCCCTTATCCAGTGCTCCAATTATCTGGCAGCTTACAGCAGTCATTAATGGAGGAAACCGGCTCCTTGACATTCCAAATTAATTAGAAGGGCCCAAAAAACCCAGAAAAACATCTCACAAACCCCCAGGACACGTATTGAGAAGGTGTGTTTGTCACAGTCTTCAGTCTCTTTAAGCATCATTTTCTTGCCTTTTTTACACACTCATGCACACACACACTCCCTCATCTGTCATTCCCTTTTATCACTCGTGCCTCATTGTGCTGCTCTCTCGTCTCACCAGCTCTGCGCTTGTTTCTTCCAGAGATGCATCTCAGCCTCTTCTTTCTTGCACGATTCGGTCAAAATGTCATATTGTGATTATTTTGATTAGTATAGCATGATGACATTATGAACATACAGCATTTGACGTAGCTGCTGCTCAGATATCAAGTCTCATCAGATTGCATCAAAACAGCAGAACAAGTAGCAAAAACTGCAAACGGGTGTTCACACCTTTTTTTTTTTTTTTTGTCTCAGAAAGGAATTTAGTTCAGAATAACCCAGTTCACATTGGTTCACAAGTGGAATCTGGTCCCTTTTGTTGTCCATCTCAGTTGTGAAACAATCTCAGTTGACTTTTTATTTGACACAGATATTTTTTGGAAGCATGTCAACATGAAACAGGGCCTGTCCGCTCCTCTCCTCTCTGTTCATCACATTAGAGGTCCAGTTATGCTGAAGCTCTTTTCCAGATGAAACCGTATGTCTCTGCGGACGGGCTGCTCTAAGCATCTTTCAGTCTGTGCAGCAGAACGGGTTTCCCCAAATGGGTTTGTGAGATTGATAGAAATGCCATTGCAGAATTAAAATAATATTCAGTATTTACTCACCCTCGTGTCATTCCAAACCTATGACTTTTTTGAAGCATGTTGATGTTGTTCTTTTCATACAGCAACAGCATGCAGTGGCCAAAGACTGTCAGTGTTCAAGAAAGAAAAAGAAGCATTGAGTGAATTATTTTGAGCTATGATTTGTACGAGGAATAGGTTGTTGTTATTTCATAAATATGCATAAAAAAAGCTAAATAAATGTGATAGAATGTAATGAGGGCTTGGGTGAAAATGCCCAAGATATTAATGTAAAATATATTAATATATTTCACAGTATTTTATTCTATGCCTAGACTTGATGTGCATTATTTACAGCTACTTTTGTATTTGATTTGATTTCAAATTAACCGCCGTAGTTCTTGCAAACTGGGTTAGTTGATAAGGTGTGTGTGTTTTTAAGTTGTATTTTTCTTCTTTTATTTAGTACTAAATGTGCTGCCAGAGTTACAGATGTGCAGTATAGTTATTTTGATAACCAGTTTCATTGTAAAAGCATTAAATTACATGCCCAGAATGGCATTCAGGCGTTACTCAAGTCAGTTGGCCGTTTTCATTAACATTTCTCCATATTTTATGTTCTGTAAAGTGATTTCATGTTTTTACTGACCAGCTTGAGTTCTTTGTCCTTATATGGTGGACATATGAACCAGAGGAATCAAAAGATGTATTTTGGGAGTTGAAATAAAGCCATTTTCATTGTTCCGTATAATGAGTCAACATGGTAATAGAGAGAAACATTAGCTCTGTTTCAAAGCCTAGAGAACTGCTCATATGTTTGAAGTGAGTGCATGAATTCATGAAAATGCCCAAAAATAGTTATTAGTCTTTGATCTTCATCTACATGATCAAACTATACTGATGTTCCTTAGCTAATGCCATATTTGATTTGAGATCTACATCAAAAAGCAAGACTTTCAGAGAATAGTGACTTACATTTGGGTCTTTTCCTCGTATAAAGATATTGTATGACTTCAGAAGAGACATACAGTGAAATAAAAGTGCACATACACCAATCAGGCATAACATTATGACCACCTTCCTAATATTGTGTTGGTCCCACTTTTTCTGCCAAAACAGCCCTGACCCTTTGAGGCATGGACTCCTCTAGACCCCTGAAGGTGTGTTATCTGCACCAAGGCAAGGCAAGGCAAGGCAAGGCAATTTTATTTGTATAGCACATTTCATACACAATGGTAATTCAAAGTGCTTTACATAAAAAAAGAATAATAAAAATAGAACATAAGGAATAGAAATAACAGTAAAAACAGAGAATTTTGCTATCTTTATGGAAGAGCTAGGAAGTCTCAGGGAGTTTGTTGTTGTTGTTGTTGTTGTTGTTGTTGTTGTCGTCCATCAGTGTTGGATCTAAACGGATCTATTCATCAGAGCGGATCAGAATAGATCTTCCTCATCCAACAGGGCTGCTACTTGTTAAGGCACTTCAAACTGATAAACATAGTTTCAATCTCCCCTTTTGCCAAGACACCTCAAATTGCACCACACAGCCCTAATCCCCCTTCCGGAGACATCTTACCTATGGAACGCAGTTCAAATTTCCCCTTTGGAAATTTCCCCCTTTAGAAAGTGTCCTGACTGTAATCCAGAGATATCTTAACCATGCACCACAGCTTAAATTTCCCCATGGTTTGTCAAATTTACCAAATTTTAACCTAATCACCTTCTTCCTAATTCTCCCAGCTCTTTCAACCAGACAGCAATAATGCATTAAAAGTCAGAATAACAAGATGATACATAAAAGATATAAAATACATTAAAAATGAAATAAAAACAGGAAAAGGAATTAAAAGAATAAAAAGATAATACGTATACAATAAAGTGCTAACAGTTCGGACATAGCACAGTGCTCAATCAGCAAATGCATAGATAAAAAGATGTGTTTTGAGTCTGGATTTGAATGTGGCTACTGTTGGAGGACACCTGATGTCTTCTGGAAGCTGATTCCAGCTGCGGCTGGCTGCTAACCAAGATGTTAGCAGCAGATCCTTTAAGTCCTGTAAGTTTTGAGGTGGAGCCTAGAGGTCTACAAAGAAGACCCGAGGACCCGGGACCCGACCCGGGACCCGTACGGGTTCGGGACTATATTTTAAATGGTCAGCCGGGTCCGGGTCAGGTCCTAATCTATTACTTCGGTTCCCGGGTCTAATTAACATTGTGTGCATGCCCGAGCCGATTTGACCACCCGGCCGTGTTGGGAGTCAGTCAGCGCTGTGCGTGTTTTTGTAACTTGCAAAGTATGAGCCGGGAAATAAGGTGAAAAAACACGAGTGACACCAGCCATCAGAAGCAGAGCGGGCGGAGTTAATGCAAGCTAACGGTGATCATCGAGTTTTATTATTCCTATCGTGTGCAACAGTAATGCAAACAAACTTCAAATCTCAAGAACTGCTTGTAGCCTTGCACATTCGCATTTAAATAACATAGCCTATTTCAAATCATTAACAAAATATTAACTATCACATGAATGTCGAATCTGTGACGCTTAAAGCTTATGTTTCAGGTTGCTCCAGCTAACGCGCATGTCTCATGCGAGCACACTTTCTTTCTCCTATTTTTATAATAACGTTATGCCGTCTTGTTATATCTAAAGTTTTGGTCAGACTCGGCTCAGAAAGCACAGAAATGACCGCAAATAAGTATGCTAACGTCAGCGGCCATGTCACTGAACAAGCAATCGTTATTATAGTTCAAAAGTGCAAACAGTCAAAGTTATTTAATTATGTGAGTTGACTCGAGTCTCTAGATACAACAAAATAATGCAACTGTCATCGTGACAGCAAGTGAACTTTTAAAGCTGGAATAATGAGTGGATTAAGCATTTCAACCGGCAAGAGAGGAATAACGGATGAACTTTCTTGGCAAGTGCATCACAGTCAGGTACAAGCTATAGCCTACTAATATTAGGTAAAACAACACGTTTTATTTTCACCTCTTGTTTATTGACTTATTAATAGCAATTTGCTGTGGAATAGACCTATGTGCCGATCGGGTCCAGACGGGTCCGGGTAGTACATTTATGGCATTTCTTGGTTCTGCACGGGTTCGGGTCCAACTTTCAAAATAATAGTCGGGCCGGGTTGGTTCCGTGAAGCACATTTACGGGTCTCTTCGGGTTCGGGTATGAATTTTTGGACCCGTGAAGACCTCTAGTGGAGCCTCCATGGATCGGACTTGTTTGTTCAGCACATCCCACAGATGCTCGATTGGACTGAGATTTAGGGAATTTGGAGGCCAAGTCAACACCTCAAACTCATTGTTGTGCTCCTCAACCATTCCTGAACCATTTTTGCTTTGTGACAGGGCGCATTATCCTGCTGAAAGAGGCCACAGCCACCAGGGAATACCATTTCCATGAAAGGGTGTACATGGTCTTCAACAATGCTTAGGTAGGTGGTACGTGTCAAAGTAACATCCACAATGATGGCAGAACGCAAGGTTTCCCAGCAGAACATTGCCCAAAGCATCAAACTGCCTCTGCCGGCTTGCTTTCTTCCCATAGTGCATCCTGGTGCCATGTGTTCCCCAGGTAAGTGATGCACACGCACCCGGCCATCCACGTGATGTAAAATAAAACGTGATTCATCTGACCAGGCCACCTTCTTCCATTGCTCTGTGGTCCAGTTCTGATGCTCACGTGTCCACTGTTGGCTCTTTCAGTGGTGGACAGGGGTCAGCATGGTCACCCTGACTGGTCTGCAGCTATGCAGCTCCATACACAACAAACTGTGATGCACTGTGTATTCTGACACCTTTCTATCAGAACCAGCATTAACTTCTTGAGCAATTTGAGCTACAGTAGCTCGTCTGTTGGATCTGACCACACGCTCCCCACGTGCATCAATGACCCCTGGCCTCCCATGATCCTGTCGCCGGTTCACCACTGTTCCTTCCTTGGAGCACTTTTGATAGATACTGACCACTGCAGACCGGGAACACCCCACAAGAGCTGCAGTTTTGGAGATGCTCTGACCCAGTTGTCTAGCCATCACAATTTGTCCCTTGTCAAACTCGCTCAAATCCTTACTCTTGCCGATTTTTTTCCTGCTTCTAACACATCAACTTTGAGGACAAAATGTTCACTTGTTGCCTAATATATTCCACCTTGTAACAGGTGTCGTGATGAAGAGATAATCGGTGTTATTCACTTCACAGTGTTCATAATGTTGGTCAGCGTATAGACCAATGAAGTCATATGGACCTCATTAATGATGCTTTTTGGTCTTTTTGGAGCTTGACAGTCACAGCATGCATTTCTATTATATGAAAATGAGAAAGTAAGATATTCTTCAAAAAGTAATCTTTCGTGTTCCACAGAAGAAAGAAAGTCATGCAGGTTCGGAACGACATGAGGGGAAGAAAATAAAGAAAATCGGCTTGTATGTGTGAAATGAATTGTTTCATTTAGTTGTCTAATAAACCTGGCATTGCATATTACAAATATTGCTTTTGTTCCTTGGATAAAAGCGTCTACTAAATGCATGAATGTTCCTTCTTGCACTAAAAACACTTTCAAGTAAATCTGTTTGTTTTTGTGTGTGTTTTCATTAGCTTGTGTCTTTATAGACTGCCTGTGTGGAAGTCTTTGAGTGTGCACTGTTGTCTTTTCCTCACTTGCTCATCCCACATCCTGTCTTCGCTCTGACATGCAGCTTGACCTCTGTCGGAGCATCCTGTCGCTCAGCAGAGTTTCTTGACCTTTGACCTCGATGCAGCTCCGTCAGTCTGACAGCGTGTGCTGAATAAGCGCTTGCAAGAGTTTTGGGTTGGTCTGGGGTTATCCTCTGCAGATTACTAAACACCAAGCACACAAAATCTCTTGCTTCCGCCCCATTTGACCAGCAGAACACATTTGTCCAAGAGCCCTGAAGATCTGCTAAGGAAACTGAACCCTGCCTCAGTGATTTTCCTTTTGTTCACTAATTTCAGGGGGTTTGGTGCTCTCGAGTAGCGTTTCCACCGGTCGTGCTCTTTAAAGCACAATAAAAGAGAAGCAGGGACTTGTGGGAGCTCTTTCCCTCGCTCTCATGCAGAAAGCAGATGTTCTGCTCAAATCGCAGCAGTCGTTCGGTTCTGAGCACGAGTCTGGGGTTTGGCTTCAGACAACCAAGTGTGAGAGTTCCCTACAGGGACGCCGATGAAAGTGGAACGTACTGAGAGGAAGTGTTGGATGTGTGTAGCTGGGAAACACAGGGAGTGTTTGTCAGAGATCACTGAAACTGGAGGAAATTAAATAGTTCTAAAACACGTGGAGAGATGATGTGTATTGTTAGCGTTTAATCAGCATTTTACATTGGAGTAAAACAGATAATGTTTTTTACCGAAGATTTAAGAGGTTTTTATACATGTATGTGTATATACATGTGTATTATTTATATATATATATATATATATATATATATATACTGAAATATCACATGGTCCTAAGTATTCAGACCCTTTGCTCAGTATTTAGTAGAAACACCCTTTTGATCTGATACAGCCATGAGTCTTTTTGGGAAAGATGCAACAAGTTTTTCACACGTGGATTTGGGGATCCTCTGCCATTCCTCCTTGCAGATCCTCTCCAGTTCTGTCAGGTTGGATGGTAAACGTTGGTGGACAGCCATTTTTAGGTCTCTCCAGAGATGCTCAATTGGGTTTAAGTCAGAGCTCTGGCTAGGCCATTCAAGAACAGTCACGGAGTTGTTGTGAAGCCACTCCTTTGTTATTTTAGCTGTGTGTTTAGGGTCATTGTCTTGTTGGAAGGTAAATCTTCGGCCCAATCTGAGGTCCTGAGCACTCTGGAGAAGGTTTTCGTCCAGGATATCCCTGTACTTGGCCGCATTCATCTTTCCCTCGATTGCAACCAGTCGTCCTGTCCCTGCAGCTGAAAAACACAGCATGATGCTGCCACCACCACCATGCTTCACTGTTGGGACTGTATTGGACAGGTGATGAGCAGTGCCTGGTTTTCTCCACACATACTGCTTAGAATTAAGGCCAAAAAGTTCTATCTTGGTCTCATCAGACCAGAGAATCTTATTTCTCACCATCTTGGCAAACTCCATGCGGGCTTTCATGTGTCTTGCACTGAGGAGAGGCTTCCGTCAGGCCACAATTCTGTCTCTGAGCTCTTCAGGCAGTTCCTTTGACCTCATGATTCTCATTTGCTCTGACATGCACTGTGAGCTGTAAGGTCTTATATAGACAGGTGTGTGGCTTTCCTAATCAAGTCCAGTCAGTATAATCAAACACAGTTGGACTCAAATGAAGGTGTAGAATCGTCTCAAGGATGAACAGAAGAAATGGACAGCACCTGAGTTAAATATATGAGTGTCACAGCAAAGGGTCTGAATACTTAGGACCATGTGATATTTCAGTTTTTCTTTTTTAATCTGCAAAAATGTCAACAATTCTGTGTTTTTCTGTCAATATGGGGTGCTGTGTGTACATTAATGAGGAATAAATGAACTTAAATGATTTTAGCAACACACATATTATATAAACAAACTTTTTATGTTAGATGTGATTAATCATGATTCATTGATTTGGCCACTTTGACAGCAATACATAATATAATAATATAATTTTATATATATTTTTTTGTGATATTTTATGATTTGTTGATCATGAGATTGGTATATATATATATATATATATATATATATATATATATATATATATATATATATATATATATATATATATATATTGTGGGGGTGTAATGATTCATGTATTCCTACCGAAAGTTTTCGGTACGTGTCTTTCAGTGTGGTACACATGTATACCGAAGAATACAGAGTTGTATAGCCCATTAACCACTTTTAACCACCAATAATCGCAATAAGCTCTGTTTTGTTACTTTCAGTAAGAAACAAAGTCTCATCCCTCAAATTCTGTCCATTTTATCACAAAATTCAAAAAATAAATGCCAAAAAATATTATGACGGTCTTTGATGTGGCGTGACAGATCACTATACAGTCGCCTCATTTCAAGCGGGAGCATGACTGAACGCGATCATCTCTTCCTCTTTAATACCATTTACAGAGTAAACAAATGAACATCTGAAGGTATGTTGAAAGCTACAGTACAACTTACTGAAATGTATCTTGTGTAATCGCTCAATCAGGGTTTCAACCGCGGAAAGCTAAGCTAATGCTAACAGCTTGTAAGCACTGTCACATAGCATTTATCTCAGAAATGCCATTCAGTGTCCACAGCTTGTAGTTCGCTAGAGAAATGAACTCTTTCGCTACATATATGTACTATATTAGCTGATATGTTCATTATATTTTACTTAACCTGTCTTGATCATTTAATGTATATGTTTAATGTATGTTTAAATAAATCTAGCATGAAAACAAGTTATGATGGCCACTGTGTAAATGAATATATTTTAATATTGAATTGGAGTAGAAACAAATAACATTAATGCAAAACTGTTAATGCAAAAGTTAATGCAAAAACTGCCTTATATGCAATTTACATGTTTGCATGCAATTTGTATGTGTTGATTATTATATCTAAAATTAAATAGCAACTTAATTTAATTATTTGGGCTCTGTTGTTAATTGTAACCTTTAATATTATAGTAATGTGCAAGTAAGGGCTTCCTATATAGTTTACAACATTAGCAGAGATAGATTTTTTATCCTTAAGAAAAATTTAATTATACGTATTATTCCGTACTGAACAGTGACCAATGTACTTAAGGAATCGTAATTTATGTGTACTGTTACACCCCTAATATATTGCGATTTGTTGATCATGCAAATTTTAGTTGAAACACTTCTGCATATGAGAAATTAAGCTCCATTGGTTAGATTTTTATTGTTATCTCCACTTTTTAGGATTTTTAGAAGTGATTCAGAAGAGGTGAAATGGGTGTTTTATGAATTAATTTGTTTAGAAACTGTTCTTTTATGCATGCATTTGCTGCTTCAGAAGAATAATGAGGCCGAAGGTTTGAAGTCATTAGTTCCAGTACAGAGTTTTCATGAATATACACGACGTGGTTCTTCTGGTTCATACACATTTGCATTCGTAGAAAGATTGTTCATTTAGAAACACACAAACACGGACTCCTTGAGCGCAAATGAAATGTTTTTTGAGTACTGGAGTGAAGGACACTTGAGTGGTTCCGGACACGATGCATTGTTCATTTGGCTTCAGGTGAATTATGAGGACAAAACACTGTTTTTCCTCCCGAACCGAAGGACTCGTCTAGACAGCGCTCTGTAGGGGTTTCCAGGAATCAAGGTTCAGCATGACACACAACCAAATGGATCACTTATGATTCAGCACATGAAGCAAAACGTAAAATCATTCCAGATTTGATTTTCATTGTTATCGCAATGCTGACAGAATGGCAGATCATTTCTGCATCACCAGAATGCAGTGTCATTGCAATTATGTTGTCAAATAAGCACTCAAAAGTGCTTAAAACACTCAAAAGTGAAGATTTTCTCATTATTACTCAACCTCATGTCTTTCTTTTTACTACTTGTGTGAAAAATGCATGGGGTTTTTGTCAGTTTCCCATGTCTTTTTCATGTATGGAGCAGCTTGCAGATTCCACTGAAGTAGGCTGAGGTGAGTAAATGATGACAGAATCTTCACTTTTTCATGAATTATTCCTTCTAAACAGATTTCTCACGCTGTTTGAGGTGATTTTCGTTTAATTCAGCATTTTTATTAGATGCCAGATGAGCAGTTGAGACAGAACTGGCATGTCTTACAGTATATGCTGTTCAAATGAATCAGTAAATAAAGTATTCCCAGATGGTAGTGACTGGCTCACGGAGCAGGATAATTTTCATATATCATATTCTTGCTACTTTTAGCAGATGTGAGGCTGGTTGAAAGGTAGACCGTCCGAAACGGATGTAATGAACATGCTGAGGCCCAAAGGGAGAACAACAGTTGGGCCCAATATACAAGAAGTAGATGAAAGATCTTCCAGGAATTGCTGTGATTGATTGGGATTGAGAAGGGTTTAGACCTTGGCTTGATGTGCAGGCTAATTCGGTACCTTTGGCCGTGACTTCATAGACTCTCACGCTACCAAAAATGTAATTTGGACTCTTTGATTTCAATTTTATGTGATGATGTTCATTGCGCAAGTGTCAGAAGAGCAAATCCACTGCAAAATGAATTGTAAGTGTTAGCATCTGTGGGATGCCATCCAGGACCTCTGAATTTATCCCGATATTTTTGCATTTGCTTACTTTTGTTAACATGTTACTCTGAGAGAGTGCTGAGATCATTAACCAGAGATGTTTGTCACGAATGAAAGACGCTAACCTTGTGATTTATGATTTTATTTTTGGTTTTATTTTTTCCTGCTTCTAAAAGTTCTCCATTGGTCTCAGAGAGGGTGTTTGTGGCAAAGATTGCAACCCAAATCACAGATGAAAAGAAATGTGATTTAAGGAAACGTGCACACCCAGACTCGTAATGTTTGCGTGCGCGATGACAGACGTGTTAATGTGGCCAGATGTGCCCAAAGATCCCGCATTAATGGATACACTTCAGAGGAGAGTTTGCGTTTTGTACTTCCCTATTCTTGTGGGTTTGGTGTTTCATGAAGAGCTGTTTTCATGCTGAAGTTTATTTGTTCTGTTTGCCGGTACAACGACTGCCAGCGGAGAAATACATCATTGATAAACATCATATTTGAAATCACATCATACACATTGGAATAAAAAAATTTTTCAACTGTTTCTCCTATGGAGAACAAATCAGGACTTTTGCTTTTGCAGGAGATGTTTCTCCTGAGAAAGACTAGTAATCTTACACATATCTCAACATTGTCTCAAACTGATCAAATGGTTTTCTAGGTCTTTACTCAAACTGTATATCAATAACTAAGTCATTAGGGGCCAATCACCGAAGGTGTGTAAGGAAGTCAATGGCTCCCACAGAACAGCTTGAGGGAGAGATATGAAATTTGGCACACTGATAAGAGGTCAGTCCCAACATTAACCACACCAGTTTTGGAGTATCTAAATCAATGCTTCTAGCACCACTACCTGTCCAACGTTTTGCTCATGTTTATGCTAATAGCTTTTTAACCATATGGGTTAGAAACATAATTCTCTGATTCTTTGATTCAAGACGATTCAGTTAGACCAGTGGTGCTAACTGGGTCCCAAACTGGGGTACGTGAGGTGACAAAAGGGGGTACGCGAACACAATTCTGAGTAGTTCATTTAATTCTACATTAACCCTCAGGGGTCTGAGGCTGATTTGGGGCCTGGAGAAGTTTTGACATGCCCTGACATTTGTGCTTTTTTTCAGTTGTTCATAAACATATTAATGGAAAAAGTGTCATTACACTGTATTCAGCACAAACTAGGCTACAATAATATGTAAGGAACATGTATGCACATGTTTGTATTTTTGAAGGAATAACGTTTATGCGTGGTTATTGAAAAAACAAAAAACTTAAGTCACTGAAATAAAGCCAAAATATACATATTAAATCTGTGTTCACAAGACTTCTGGGTATTGGAGGTTGTAGACTAGAGTTTTTGCTTCAGAATTATGTAAAAATTATCATTCCTACTCCTTCATATAAAACATCTTTGGTCAAGAAACAGAGTGTGCATGGAGGCATGAATAATCATGAATAATGGGTGATTCTCACCTGAGAAGACAAAAGAATCGCATAAAAGAGCTCTAATGACCTGCATAAATAATGAGGCCTTTCAGTCAGAAAGGCTGTGAAAAAAACCTCTGTTGATCATGTCTCAAGCTCATCATAATGTAAATCAAACATAGAGAAAAAACAGCAATACTGTGAAATATTAATACAATTTAAAATAATAGATTCTATTATGAAAATATAATGCATTTCTATGATACAAAGTGTCTGAACAGTTATGTTACCTCTATGGCATTTCATATAGGCTTTTAGCTTAAAAGCATGCACATTTGGAGAAATATTGATGGATTCTCATGTTTATGTCAATTTTCTATACAGAGGAGTATTTATTCATTATTTATTGTCATCACTGTGAACGCTGGATACTGTGTTTTCAATTCATACTTGCAGCCGGAGGGCGCTCTGTGCGCTTTTAGTCCACAAATGCCAATGCTAAAGAAGAATAGGCAATCCAGGAAATAACCAAACTAACAGAGGCCAGAGATCGCTAACTATGGCTATTCAAAACACTTTTCAAGACAATAAATACACGATTGAGACGATGAATGCATGTATTGACTGAATTTGCCTCTGAGTAGCGCTGGCTCCTTGGGCGTGGCCGCATTAGTGGATAATGAGCTGAATCAAGGACTTCTGACATGGCTCTCTTTTCATACAGATTACATAAACACAGGTTTGTTTTCGATTTGACTTACGCGATTTAAATCCTGACATTTCAATGTTTCTTTAGACACAAGTCTAATTTTTTTGTGATTAGTATTCACTAAGTTACAGTTCATTTTCTGAGAACTATCAGATTGGACTTCGTTCAGAGCGAGACAAGAGATCATGTTAGTTTTCTTTATTTTACAAAAAGCACAACATTTTGTTTTTACTCTGAGTGTACACAAATAAAAGAAGATATTCCACAGATTAAAATGGTGTATAGCTCTTATTTGTATGTGCAACATTGACGGAGTATTTTGAGTCTCTTTCACACTGGTTAGAAAAAAAATGCGGTGATCACGAGGGAGTTAAAATAATATTAAAATAGAGCATGTATTTCTAACTGCCAAAATGTCATAAATCCAGTACATTTAATCAAATTATCTCATCATTTGCAGTCAAACATGATGCTAAAAAGTTTGGGATTAGACCGAATTAGACCATATGACGTAATTTTCCATCATGAAAATTTTCTGCCATTTTGAATTTTCCGAAAAACCTACTCTTTTCTAACTCCTCCTAGGCCATTGCTCCGATTTTCATGACAACTGAACCAGATCATCTTCAGACCATGCCAACAAAAAGTTGTGGCATTCAAGTTGATTTGTCAAACGTTTTCGAAAAACATGCAAACGAATTTTACGTAGTGATTGTGAAAATAGACGTAAGGCTCTATCTCCTCAACACTTTATTTTATTCAGACCAAATTTGGTCCATGTCATCGCAAGCATGACTTGAGGTTAAATGCTGTGTTTCGGTGCAGCACCACCTACTGGTCTGGAGATACGAAAAATGGCTATTTTTGCTTATAAATTCTGTCCAAAAATCATAAAAGGTCTTGTTAGATTCAGGTCAAATAATATCCAATTTTCCCATATTTACCATTTTGGGTATCGGTCATTTTGAATATATCTTTGAAACCGTTAGTCTGATCGAGACAAAACCACCGTAGGAAAATCAGAAACACAGGTCGTGTGTGGCTCTAACTGCAGTGCTGTTGTTCAGATTGACTTCAAAATTGACATGCAGCGTCTTTGTCTCAGTTGCTTGCAGCTATATTTTATGTCTGTTTTTGTTTCTCTGAAGGAATTGGAAGAATTTAAGAAAAAGTTAATAGATAAATTTACTTGATCTGACCCTCAAAATTACTTTTGTGGGTGTTAATTTAATGCAATTAAACAATATTTTTGACTTGCATAAAACTGTTTACTTTAAAACAGATGTTACCACATGAGAGCATTTTAAGTTTTTTTTTTTATTTTTATTTTATTTCTTTTTACAGTGTTGAGACTCAAAATTGAGACCTCCATTAAGTCTCCAAAACTGTAAAAAGCAATGTCTAAGCAACAAATTTCCTATGGGTACATTTCAAATGTGTTTATTGATGATGCATTCATAAATCACCAAAAGTATTAAATAAATATGAAGACATTCATTTTAAAATTACATCTGAAATAAAACCCATAACAATAAGACAATATAGAGATGGGAAGATATAGAAATAACAAGTCTGATAAATTTACTACTTTCTGTTTGTTTTAAAGTCAGTGTGTTTTGTTTCGACCAGTTCTTTTACTTCCTCTTGATGAACCATGAAGGTGATCGGTTGTTGCTTTGAGTCATCATGTCTTCATTTTTCAGTAATTCTTCCTAAATAGTTCTTCAGTTCAGTGCTTTTCCAGCACTAGTGACATGTGTAGGTTTTTATGTGGCCAGAATGTTTTTTTCACCATTGTTAATGCTCTTTTGAGTTGTTTTATTGTTCCCTTGTGCATTGGAATAAATCATGTGACACCTTGACCTCTGACCTCTTGACAACCGTAGGTGGGTTTCTTTTCTTCACAGTTGAGCAGGTTTCTGGTCCTCAGGTGTTTTCCGTGACCCAGGAAACTACATCTGCCTTCATTCCAGCTCATGTTGGAATAGTTCAGTCCTGCGATGAGACAAGCACTCCTTGGTCCGGTCCAAGGGTGTAACGTTCCTCATTAGCTAAAGCTTACGAACTGGCAGCAGTCACTGTCTTGCCATGGGATGTCATTACATCAACCTCTGAATATTTCCATGGATTATTGCATTCCAAGTCAACAGTTCTCCCATCAGCACAAATGTTATTTGGTTTATTCCTATGAGTCATTTAGAAAGTAGATGCCTTCATGAGAAACTTGAGAACTGACCCTGCTGATGACAACATTAATTTGCTTTATAATTTAGAAAATTGCAAAAAATGGTATGCTTTGCTGAAAGTATGCTTTGGTTTTTCCAAACCTGTAACCTCCGTTTTTAATATTTTTTAAATTATTGTCTGTGGTGATTGACGTTATGCCACACATGCTGTACTTGTATTGAACCCAGAACATTCCTTTAAGGCCTATAAATTCCTAAAATAGAGTTTCTGTAATTGGCAACATACACATCTGTCAGGGTCCAGAGCGAAGCATATTCACCTTAAATAATCAGTTTTTCATTGCATTTCAGGTTTTGGTATGAGTGTTGGTTTCTCTTCTAGATGGCCTGGATGTGATGTTTTACATTAGTTCCAGAGCAGATGTTTGATTCGGGAAACGTACGTTAACTCTGGCATGAAATGACCTCATCGGACTTTACATTGTGCAAGTTGAGGTAATTGATTCATGTTAAGACTTCTGTGGTGACACGACAGCCATTGGCACAGATCCTCAGCAAAGACCACGAGAACCACACCTCAAGTTCTCTACACAGACCCCCTATGGCCAGCTTCGTTTCCGGCATTATGAATCTGACCTTCAAGTAGAAGGAACTGAATGATATCAATGTGACCATTGCAAATCTATGTGTTCTTCATGTCAGAAGTACATCAAAATTAGAACGGGACATCAGTTTATTGTCAGGGATTGATGTTTTTTGAAAATCTAAAAATGCAAAAAGTTTTCTGTGATGAGTAGAATTATCGGGCCCTATAATTTCCGCGATCACAGAATCGCGGAATCCAGTCATAAAAACGGAATTTACTATATAACCGGAATGTCACGGAATTTGTCAAATTTTTCATGAATGAATTAAAAGCAGGTCAGTACACGTAAATTAAATTGCGATATAGACTAGTGACTGAATATTAAACCGCAAATTTAAACATATAAACTATTTAAACATGAATCCTGCATGCCTGTGTGACTCTGAAATGAATGATGCGGAAGCGCAGTTTCATTTACCTCACACACACTTGCGCGGGGGCGCACGCACGTGCGACGCTCACGGTGTTTCCGTCCTCTGTCGCCTCACTATATGAACGCATGAATTCATCTCCAGAGCTGTTCTGAAAGTCACTTCATCAGCATTTGAGAAAACTACCATCATAAACACAGAGAAACTCAAAGCTCTAGGCAAACCGTCAAAATAAAAGTTTGATTTAACTTGACAGAAACATATTACTGTTGTACAGTAGAATTTAGATAAATTAATTTAATAATAAATTATTAAAATATATTTTAAACAATAATCTCAGTGTTTCTTCCATGTTTTAATTTTAACAGTAAAGCTCTGTTGTACAGCACATTGTTTGACAAAAAAGTTTAATTTCATGATTAAAAGATAAATAAAATGGTATGCGTTCATTTGATTGCCAAAAAAATTTAAATAAACAACAGAACTTCTGAAGAAAAAAAAAAAAAATATATATATTTTTAAATTAATTAATATTGTTGTTTTTAAGAATTAAATTAATTAAACATGCTTTTTGATATTTAAAATGGAATTAAACCATTAAAATGGAATCCAGAAAACAGAATTTAGTAAAAAATAAAAATTGAGGGGAAAGAATAAAACGTAGGGCCCTAAAAAAAAAAACTTAAAACTTTTATTAAATTGTTGGTAAATCGGACAAGATTTATTATTTCAATAAATTAGACATGCTTTTTGATTACTAAAATTTAATTTAACCATTAAAATGGAGTCAAAAAATAAATAAAACGGGGAAAAAAGACGGAATCCAGAAAAATTAAAATGGAAAAAACGGAATTTGGGAAAAAATAAAATGGATTTTATAGGGCCCTAGAATTAGAGTTAGGAGATATATTATACATTTTGTACAGCATAAAAATCATTATGTCTATGGAAAGTCCCCATAAAACATGGAAACACATGTCCATTTTCATATTGCCCCAAGTCTGTTGTGGTCTCTATATGTAATTCTGTGGGATTTTTTTTTTTTTTTTTTTAATCTTTCACCTAGCACAATTGATTGCTTATAAAAGTACGAGCATACCTCTTCCCAACATGCCACATGGTTTGAGGTGTTATTCATTTAGCATGCTAAACAGAGGTATTTAATAGAGACTCTGCATCTTCCAATTATCAGATAAGAGCACACTCCAGATGTGTAAGATGATAAAGAAGAACTAATTTCTGTGCAAGAGGAGACGCTCTGGAACGAGCCGTGACCTGATTTCTCCCAAGTAGCATGAGAAAACTGTGTTTTGTTCTTGCTGGGCACAAGTTCACTGCAGCTGAATTCACGTTTAGTCAGCCAAGGCCTGGAAAATAATTTGGGCTGTTACTCTGTCCTCCTCCAGCCCCCCTTGTCGTTCGTTCCTCTCTTTTGTCCGTCTTTCTTTCTCTAGCGAATGGCCGGCTTCCAGTCTGGATGTGTGTGTCTCTGTTACTTCACTATTGGAATCAGGATGCACATGTAAAGAAAATTAGGTTCATGTGCTCCAGTTTGTTTGCTCTTCATTTAAAGCTGCCAGGGGTGCAATGGTAAAAGAATAGCTGATTCTGTCATAATTTACCCTCATCTTGTTCCAACCTGACATTCATGCTGTTTTCTTTCTTGAAGAAGACTTTTTTTCTTTAAGAATCTTTACAAAGCTCTTCCCCTTGTACCAATGAAATAGTTTTTTTGAAGTGACATAATGTAGGTTATTTAATGATAATGGAAATTCATGATTATAATTCACTTATCAGATTATAAGTGAATAAAGGTTTGATTTTCAGTCTGTTCATCACATAATGTTGTCGTGTGACTATAACACACTTTGGACTGCTTATAATGGTTTTAAGGTGTTTTTGTTTTTTTTGTCCTTGGTTTTTGGAGCTTGACAGATGCAATGACTAAGTGTTAAAGACTATGAAGAGAAAGATTAACAGCATTCAAGTTTAAATGACATGAGGGTGAGTAAAAAAAAAAGACAGTTTTTACATATTGGGGTGAACTGTTCCTTTAAGCTCTTTGCTTGAAAGAGAAACCTCTCTCGTTGTTTTTATTCTGCCAACTCCTGTCATGTCCCTTTCTAGTTTTCTATCTTGCGAGAACACAAAACATTAAGTGACCAGGGGAAACAACAGCGCCCTGCTGTGTCTTTTTCCCCTAGTGACTGATGATTTGATTAGTTTTTCCTGCTTGTGGCTTTGCTGCAGTCATCTTTCCACAGCATGAAAAGTAGAATTATTTCTTGTTTTTTTTTTTCTCCTTCGTAATCTTTCGCTCTGTTTGGTTTCTGCTCGTGTGAATAATTGAAAAATAAATTAGAAAATGGCCACAGAAACATTGTCGGTTGTTTGTCATTTTTAACCTCTCTTTTAGCCAGTTTCATGACTGAATGTTTGTCGTACTGGAACTAGATCTTCTCAAGGACATGGTGGTGATGCCATATGATGATCTAATTAGATGTAATGAGGAGTTGGGATGGATATTGCTGATGTAGTGGAGGGATGATGTGGCGTACTGGTTTAAGTTCACTAAAAAATTAAAATTCAATTCTGTGTGAACACTGAAAGCTCCAAAAAAGGTAAAACAAGTACCATAAAATTGGTCCATGTGATTATATTCCAAGTTTTCTAAAATTATAGTCTGAGTAAATAATGACGAGTTCATTTTTGGGTCTGGTAGGCGACTGTTGGACTGATTGTCTACTAGTAGAGGGACTAAAACTAAGTTTTCCATTTGTAAATGCAAAATATATTTAGTATTTCTCTTGCTGACTTTGAAAGTTTCTTTTTTGAAGTTTTTCTAATGATGATGTTTGTATTTTTCATCATTTGTAAGCTGATTTGAATAAATGCATCTGCTAAATGAATAAATCTTCCATTATGAAGGGCACACATGGTTTTCATCGTCCTCTTTAGTTTAATGGCTGAAAAACATTATTGATTGATTCAGTAGAGAAGTAGTTTTGTTTAGTAGTTTATGGAACGTATTAGATGCTCCTTTTAATGGAAATGCTCCGCAGATTCCCACGGTCATTAAAAATGTTAAAGGGGACCTATAACGCCTCTTTTTAAAGATGTAATATAAGTCTCTGGTGTCCCCAGAATGTGTGTGTGTAGTTTCAGCTCAAAATACCCCACAGATAATTTATTATAGCTTTTCAATTTTGGCCCTATTTGGGTGTGAGCAAAAACACGCCGTTTTTAAATGCAAATGAGCTGCTGCTCCCGCCCCCCTTTCCAGAAGAGGGCGGAGCTTTAACAGCTCATGCTTCATTTGCTCAACAACAACAAAGCTGGAGAATCTCACGAAGCCAAAATGAGGATTGTCAGTAACAGTGTTCAGCCTTACATTGATCAAACCGACACTGATGGAGAGACTCGGGAAGAAGTTACAACTTTTAGAATGAAACTGGATGTTTCTGAATGGTAAAATGACAGCACAGCCCAACATGGCCTCGCCCCCTTTGTTGCGTGTTCTCAAGGGCAGGTTTTATGTAAATTATAGGGTTAGTGATGTCACTAACCCGGGTTGTTGTAGTCCCTACCAGCCGTTTGTTGTCCTTAAACAGACAATTCTGTAAAAGAAAATATCTCCTTTGCATTGAACTTTGAGCGTAGTAACTTTGCAGATGTTGTTTATGCTCAAACAGCAACATTACACACTAACTAAAGTTAAAAAAGTGAAATCATAATCAACCACCCCTTTAAAATTGTCATTTCCAGGCCTTTGCAAAGTCTTAAAAGTTTCTAGTATATTCATTTTTCATTTTTATAGTATATTCAAATTTCATTGGCAATATTTTTTTTTCTTTGTGAGTGCAATCTCTATAAAATCCTTTTTAAAAACCTTGACAAATAACTGGAAAAGTCATTGAAAAGTAATGGAAGTTGAACCCCGAGCAAAGTTCGTGATTTGTAAATATTTTTTACTAAGCTAAAAGCTTGGAAAAAGGATAAATTCTATTTTTGGCCTTTGACAATTCAAGTCTCTAGCATCTGTAGACAATCAATGTTGAGTCGACCCTCCTGCCTCAACCATATGCCTCCAAACCCACCAGAGGGAATCATTATAGCCGAGGTTCGGACCTCAGATCGGTTTTTCTGCTCCTTCAAGACTTTGTGCTTGTAAATGCTGCTTCTGCTGCATGTGTGATCAGAAGAGCAGCATCTGCCAGAACATCTGATCACATGGCAGATTTCAAGACATCTCATCTCTTCCTGGTTTTTTAGACACCACGGCCAAACACTGTTTTGTAGTTACATGTGTTTTTAATCCCATTTACTATGTGAAACAGTCCTGTAAGCCGTGAATAGTGCGAGGTGAGACCAATTAAACACACATCCATTATAATTAAGCGATAAGGGACAAGAGGTCGGGATGCAGTATGAATAGAGTCACGGCTGATTTCCTGCAACCCCTTTAAAAATCTCATATTCACACAACCTCAAGTGCCTTATTGCTTTTTATAAAAATAAATGAATGCATATTATGAATATTAAGATCTCACACATGATTCAAACATGAGTGAATTCATTAAGAAGATAAAATATTCCTTGACTTGATTGCACAGAAGATAAATTGAGTACACTCATAAGTTTGGCTTAGTTTATTATTATTATTATTATTTATATTAATTGTATGCAGCAAAGATGCATTAAATAGAACAGAACCGACAGCAAAGACATTTATAATGTTTCAAAAGACTTCTATTTCAAATAAATGCTGTTCTTTTGAGCTTTCTATTTATCAAAGAATCCTGAAAAAAAAAAAATGGTCATGGTTTCCACAAAAATATGAACAGTTTTCAACATTGATTAATCAGAAATGTTTCTTTGAGCAGCAAATCAGTATATTAGAATGATTAATGATGCTGAATATTTAATGTATTACAATAGAAAATTGTTATTTTAAATTGTAATAATATTTCACATTTTTACTGTTTATACTGTATTTTTCATGAAATAAATGGTACGTCTTTCAAAATAAACGTCTTTCAGAAAAACTTACCAACCCCAAACTTTTTAACGATACTCAATGTAAGCACAGATGGAATGATGTAGTGACCAATCAGTATTCAGGATGGGATCCAGAATAAGAAATATTGGATTTATAATAAACATAAATCAGAAAGTAATTTTCCTGCTGTCAGAAGAATGCATTAGACATTAACGTTCAATAATAAGATCTGTCTAATCTTTAAAAAAAATCAATTAAATTCATTTTCTAGTTATTGAGGGTGCAGAAATGTACCTCCATGAGGTTTTCTTAGATTCTAAAAGCTATTTTTATCTTAAAGTGTCTCTTGAAAACATTGTAAATTCACTGCAAGGTTTTCATTGATTTCCCCGTTCTAACTAATGTCACTCTGCCCTCCATATGGAGTCGGATTTAAGATCATTTAATTCGATTTGGGTGAAGTTTGGCGAGAACAGCACATTTCTTCTGGAAGTTGAAAACTAGTGTGTAATGTGTAGTATACAGTAATCAGAATGATTTCCACATTGTATTCTACAGACCAGAAAATGAACAGATTTTTAGTGTGTTGTGATCAATTTTAGATTAACCCGTCCCAAACATAGGCAGTCTCTTCCTGGAAAGGTTGGCGGGCGTAATGAAGTGAACCGGACTTATACTGTCAGAAGTCTGTGTGTTTTCCGGGGAGGTTGTTTTTCTCTGACTCAGCAGTGCTGTAATTGTCTTCATGAGTTCGTCACTTTCTCTCAGGCAGGTTCTGGTTAAGAAAGCACAGCTGCATGAAGGCCGATCGAGTGCAGATGTTAGTAATGGTCTGATCAGAACATTATCTCAGCAGGGAGAGAGAGAGGAAGAGAGAGAATTAGGGCATCCTTTCACAGGCTGAGGGGATCTCTGTAGCCCGTCTTTGATCTGTGATCATTTGCAGCTGATCGGATTATATGGGGAAAAAGGAGGATCTAGGCACTTAGTTTCACACCACAAAATTTTGAACTCAACTCGTCTTACTCTCATAATGTAACATTTCTGAATGACAGTGGACGGAACTTCATTTTAATGGTCAGAGATGAGCAAGCTTTGAAGACAAACAGTGCATTGTTCACGATAAGAGGAAAATAAACACTTAATTTTGAAGGAAATGAGTGAGTGGAACTTGTTTGTGTGTTTGTGTTGCAGAGGGTTGTTTGCTAGTCACTACACAGAAACACACTACCTGGAGGATGGAAGTGCCGTCACCACCATACCCAATGTCACGGTAAGATTACAAGCAAGCACAGTTTCCATCCAGATTTAACCCTACGCCTACAGAACACATGCACTTCCTGTAACAAGCCCCTGTTATTCTCCTTGGAGAAGTGTTTCATTTAAGCTGGTGGGTTGATGTTTGTCAGAAAACTCTTGGTTTGACTGAGGAAGTGAATCAGGTGGAATTGTTTATGTCTTGAGACATTTTTGAGACATTCCCTTACAAAAATGTAGGCTCTGTTACTAAACCTAACAAGCTACCAATGTAGGCAGTTTGATAGGGGTTCTTTGGTCTGGTTTGCATTAACTTTTTTGCTCACCAGCCACTGTGGCTAGTGGTTTTCCAAAGTTACTAGCCACTCAGCATTTTCACTGGCCACAATTTTGACATCGATACCATGGGGAAAAACTGCCATCTAGATATTTTTAATATTATCTCATAATTTGGCAGCAGGTTTATTAGGCTGCTGTCACTTTAAGACCTGACTCTTGGACCCATTATACTGTTAAACATGCGCTTTCTTTCTCAACTGTTTATGTTCACTTAAAACATAACTGACTGTGTTTACATGACCAAGACTGGCATTTTGACATTATTTTGTTTGTATTTGATAGTTTAAGCACAGTGAGCAGCAAAAAATAACTCTTTATGTACGCGCACTTTTGGTGTGAGCACAAAATCTGTGGGAATGAGTAAAATTATGAGAAATACGCGCAATCCCATGCCGAAATTCAAGCCCTGTAACACCAACAATATTCATCTGGAGCAAATGAAATGAGTGAGGGGAGGCAGGTTTGTGTGTCAACTCGCTGTCGGAGAGATGAGAGAGAGAAAGCGAAGCTGGTACTGTGTATCTGTTCTACGCAAAATGAGTATTGGAAGCATTTCAGAGATGTCAGTATCGATATGTGTTGAAATCGATATGTGTCGATATGTGTTGATATATAAAATTTAACCCCCCAAAGTGGCTAGTAGGAGTCCTACCACATTTGGCGGATTGGCGGGGGTTTTTGTCAAGCCCTGTTTGCATCAAATCTGAAGGCAGCATCACACGTATCCTTCAATGCAATTTCATAATACATTGCAAGAAACTTTGGGAAGAATTATTCTAAGATTGCAAATAAAACATGAGAAATGTTGATTAACCCTTTCACACATAAGTTTAAAATATTTTAGCTGAACCCCCAGTATGAGTTTTTTGAGTCGATCATTATTTAAGAACGAATCACCTTATAATTTTCATGGCGACGTGTCATGCTTGTCACGAGATACACCGCTGCCAGATGACTGATGTATTGCTTTAATTTAATTTTTCCTTTTTTATTAAAAAATATTCACAAACTTGTTAAATATATCATAAAATGGCTGATATTCAATTGTCAAATGTGTGTAAGTGAATGTTTTGTCATTTAAACTGTGATCATGTTAGTTTAAAGTGATCATGTTAGTTGATCTATAACAACAATGGGCATCGACCATGTAAACAAAGCATAGTTTACGCTGCAAGAATCAGATCGGTGGGATTTACAACATGTAAATTTATCCACTTCTCCCCAAATACATGAAAGTAACTGGCCGGTAAACTGGGAGAGGAATAGAGCAAACTTTACAATGTGCATCTAATGTGAATAAAACACATTTGAATTTAGAAGTTGATCATGTGACACACTGAACGTTCTAATCACACCAACATTTAAGTATTAATATTGATAAAAGACATTTTTTTTTATAACAATATGTCTGAGACATCTTCACAGTCGCCTGAGTGGTTTAAAGCATATATTTTAAAGTCATGATTGACACACAGCCTACATTTCTTTCCTGCCTCTGCTTCTTTCAGACCTTCTATTTTACCTAAACCAGACCTGTAGTTAAGATCCCATCGTATCACTGATCTCCGCCCACAGCGATTGCTGGATGATCTTGTGTCAACAGCTTTAGAGGAGAGGCGGTCAAACGAGGGCCACCAGGAGAGCAGAAACCACCCATGATGCACCTCTGTGCGTTTTAAGCGTTTAGATTGCAGCTCAGATTACTAGTCAGCGCAACAGACACGTTGAGCCCTGAAGGCATGTAAGTCCAAACCTCTGAGGAACACCTCCGGATCCCTGACCCTGTCCTCCTCAATCTGCTCTCCAGCGGACCGCCAGTTTCCACACCAGACTGTTTGAGCCAAAACCCTTTATGAAAAGAAAACGCATGCTATCAGAAATCCTACAAAAACAACAACAACAATAAAAAAAAATAAAAAAATAGATAAGGAAAGAAAGCAGGGAAGGCAATTTTATTATTACTATTGCTCATAGTGAGTTAGTGGATTAGTGATTTGAACAAACCTTTAACCCTTTGTATTGAACTTTAGCTTGTAACTAATCCTAAATGTTCCTCAAATCATGTGTCTTAATGAGGACAGCTGTGCTGTTGCTGTGTGCATAGCAACAGCCTAAAGCCACTCAGACCACCCTAGCAACAGCATAGCAACAGTCTACAGTCACTCAGAATGGCATAGCAACAGTCTAAAGCCACTCTGAGCAACATAGTAACAGTCTAAAGCCACTCAGAACACCCCAGCAATGGCATAGCAACAGTCTAAAGCCACTCGGACTACCGTAGCAACAGCATAGCAACAGTCTAAAGCCACTCAGAACACCCTAGCAACAGCATAGCAACAGTCTAAAGCCACTTAGACCACCATAGCAATGGCATAGCAACAGTCTAAAGCCACTTGGACCACCCTAGTAACAGCATATCAACAATCTAAAGCCACTCAGAACACCCCAGCAATGACATAGCAACAGTCTAAAACCACTCAGAGCAACAAAGCAACAGTCTAAATCCATTTAGAGCACCCTAGCGATGGCATAGCAACAGTCTAAAGCCACTCGGTCCACCCTAGCAACAGCATAGCAACAGTCTAAAGCCACTCAGAACACCCCAGCAATGGCATAGCAACAGTTTACAGCCACTCGGACCACCCTAGCAACAGCATAGCAACAGTCTAAAGCACTCAGAACACCCCAGCAATGACATAGCAACAGTCTAAAACCACTCAGAGCAACAAAGCAACAGTCTAAATCCATTTAGAGCACCCTAGCGATGGCATAGCAATAGTCTAAAGCCACTCAGAACACCCCAGCAATGGCATAGCAACAGTCTAAAGCCACTCGGTCCACCCTAGCAACAGCATAGCAACAGTCTAAAGCCACTCAGAACACCCCAGCAATGGCATAGCAACAGTTTACAGCCACTCGGACCACCCTAGCAACAGCATAGCAACAGTCTAAAGCCACTCAGAACACCCCAGCAATGACATAGCAACAGTCTAAAACCACTCAGAGCAACAAAGCAACAGTCTAAATCCATTTAGAGCACCCTAGCGATGGCATAGCAACAGTCTAAAACCACTCAGACTACTAGAAATGTAGTTTGAAAGAAATTAAGAAAGAAAGGCAATATTCCCATGATGCTCCATCCAGTAAGAGTCGGCTAAACACTAGATATGGTGTTGCGCAACACAGTATGGTAAGATTTAATAAACCATTGTGATTTTTTTTTTCAGCTTATTCCGTAGATTTTCTCAACAGTGTGAGGCAATATGCGTCCTGCTTTGTTTTGATGGGAAACAAGAGTTGCAGGTCACCCAGAAACAGCAGCACTTCTAGACCTGAATGTCATCAGGAGGGACTAGTGCTGAATTTGGACTTCACAAACTGATTTGGGATGAACAGAACAAAACAAGACAAATGCTCTGTCAACCTAAGTGCAGCGATTGATGTTTCTCACACACAATCTCTCCCTCTTGCTCTCTCTCTCTCTCTCTCTCACTCACACACACACACACACACACATTTTTATCTTGATTATTGGCAGACATGATTATATAAAATCATCCATGTTGCGCATTAACAACATCTACAGTAGGTCATGGGTTGGGTTCCCAGAGAATGCATGAACTGATAAAATACATACCAAATCAGGGCTTGACATTAACACCCACCAACCCGCCAAATGTGGGTGGATTTTTTAACGCCGTCATTCCTACTAGCCACTTTGGTGGGTTGAATTTTATATAAAATATAAATTTTTTAAATTGTAGTCTTTTAAAAAGGCATCTCAAATAATAAACTAAGTGCAATGTATATCAATTTTTCAATAATGAAATATCTGAAACGCTTCCAATACTCATTTTGTGCAGAACAGACACACAATACCAGCTCATTCTCTCTCTCTCTCATCTGTCCGACAGTGAGTTAACACACCTCCCTCACTCGTTCCTTTTGATTAGCTCCGAATGAATATTGTTGGTGTTACAGAGCTTGAATTTCAGTGTGGGATTGCACGTATTTTGCATAATTTTCCTCTTTCCCGCATATTTTGTGCTCACACCCAAAGTGCGCACACATAAAGCTGACTCTCAGTACTAAATTGAGTTTGTTTTTGCTGCTTATTGCGCTTAAACAGTTAAACACACACAAAATAATGTCAAATGCCAGTCGTGGTGAGTATTCATGTAAACACAGTCAGTTATGTTTTAAGTGAGTGCAAACAGTTGAGAAAGAAAGCGCATGTTTAACAGTATAATGGATCCGTGTGTCAGGTCTTAAAGTGACCGAAGCCTAATAAACCTGCTGCCAAATGATGACATAATATTAAAAAAATATCTATAAAGCAGTTTTTCCCCATGGTATCGATGCAAAATTGTGGCCAGTGAAAATGCTGAGTAACTTTGGAAAACCACTAGCCGGATTGGCTGGTGAGTAAAAAAGTAAATGTCAAGCCCTGTACCTAATAATATATATGATTTCTTTTATGTGTCAAGCTATGATGTTGCTCCAAAACCATAAAACTAAACTTGCCATCCTGTGCCTAACAAAGTCCTCTTAATAACTTAGTTATTAAGTAATTATAATTAGTTATTAAGTAATTATAATTAACTTAGTTTCTATCACATTTTGACTGGGACTGGGATGCGTCCAGCTCTGAATTATCAAATTGTTATATTTCCTAATTTTTAATGTAATGTGTAAATAACGTGCATATATCACACAAACTGTGTGTGACTCATTTCTACCATTGCACAAAATATCATACACACCCAGCCCTAACAGCACTGATCGAATTCTACAGTAATTTACTTATTTGCTGTGTCCAAACATTTGTGCACCAGGCAACAGAACGGCATATTTTGTACTGTAAACGGGATGAATTGTGCTGATCTGATGGGATCCAGGGCCGCTGGGGCAGATGGAGTGTATTCACTCAGGGTGTAGGGAGTTATGGGCTTGTGTTCTGTTCCAGAAAGACTTCAGGAGTGTGTCAGTGTGTGTCTGTTCTCCCAGACCTCCTCTGCCTTTCATTAAGTCTGTTTTATGGTTGTATATGCGGTGCCATTATTTCATCCTTAAGCAGAACTCCTCTGAGGCCCATTTGGACTCACTCATGGACTCCTGTAGCTCCAGTCGGACGCTGCCCAACACCCAAGCGGGACTTAAATCGCAGATATATTACGTGATTAAGAACGACTCAGAACAGGAGTGTCAGACTCATTTTAGGTCATGAGATGAGCTTTTATTTGCTAAACACTGAAAGTGCATGTGCAATACATGTTCTTCTGGAGTTTGTGAAATCCAAAGTCAACTTTAGATTACAAATAGCTTACATAAAGAAATGGAAAATAGTAATATTCATCAAAACAATATTGACAAACAAAAAAACACCTTAAGAAAGTAAAAAAATATACTTTTAATAATGATAAACTGATAATGGTTGTTGTTATTGGTATTAATCATAATACAAATAATAATATTTATTTTTTATTTAGAATTATATTGAATAATATATAGTTGGTGGACAAAAATAAAAAAATAAAAATGGCAAAAATTAAGACTTTTAGAAATGGGTGGAGTTGAATGTAGGTTTAGTATGATCTCACTCATCATGTCTCAGCTGTGGCTCACAGTATGAAGTGACCAAGTGATTTAACACTGGACCTGAGACTGACCGCACACCATCTGTTACCCTTTACCTCATTGACATCGACATATATATATATATATATATATAATCGTTTATTATGTCGATGGCGTATAAAGCACTCTATTCAGAATAGAGTGTTTTCTATGCCAGCTTCTGCCAAAGGTAGAATTTATGCAATTCGTTATATTTATCATTTAGAAAACAAATCATTTACAGTTCCTTAATTACATTTGCTGTAAATACAATTTTTAGAGTAACATGCATAAAATGTTGCTTGTGGCAGATAGTATTATATTACGTTTAATATTATATAAAATAATTTTTGTGAGTTCTTAAAAGGGCTATATGTTAGAATGTTCATGTATTAAAGTTGCAATGTGTACATTTTAGGAGGATCTATTGACAGAAATGCAATATAATATACACAACTATGTTTCTACAGTAGCCCTAAATGGAGTGTTCTACAGAGTGCGCTTGACTGGTTACTCTCTGCTGTCTCAGACGATTATATCTTTGTTCTGTGTTGGCCACTGTAGCTTCTCTATATTGCAGTTTGCAACCTCACCGCTAAAATTTACATCAAATGTTCTATTGCCAATGTGTGAACTTGTGTGAGCTTATAATGAAACTTAAAAGACGGGACCATCCCCGACTTCCTAGGCTGTCTATGAAAGACACTAGACTAGTTTATGTGAAGGACTCTGGGCGTTTTTGCCGAGAAAATCCAAAGGATGTGACAGTTACGTCTGTTCCCGTGAACCTCCCTTCTGTTCTATGACACATGAAACGAATGCTTATACAATGTTCAGGATAATGCTGAAAGAGCCATTGTGTACTGTAATGTCAATGTATCATGCAAAGAACAGGGATTAATTCAAATTCTAGTCTCACATAGCCAGATCTATACAGTCTATAGTCTCAAATATACTCTATAATCATAATGAGGTCATTTTAATTACCTCATCTGTCAACATGCCAATGAATTGGGGTTATTGGGGATTGAATCACGTTTAGTTTCTTGTATGTCATGTGTGTGCATGAGTGCAAGCAAGAGCAATAAGGTGCTGGCTGTAGTTAACTTAATGGCCACCGGTGTCGCTAATAACGGTATATATATATTGTTACAATACCACTGGTGTATAAAGCACATGACAAGGAGATAAGATCAAAACAAGTCTTTTAGTAGATAATCCAACTGGAGAGTACAGGAACATAAAGTATACACGAACGACACCCAACAACCAACTGAACAGAAACAGGAATTTAAAGGTGCTCCAAGTGATCCTGGGTGGATGTAACTTCCTGTTGACGTTCGAAGTGTTGTCAAATGAAACAGAGGCTAGCTAGACCCTCCCTCCTCCTAAGTTTTGTGGTCCAGGCTGCACCAGTTTGTTTTTATTGCCGTTTTCGGAGCTTGTGGCGACTACAGAGTCCGCGTTTTTTTTACAGTGTGTTCAGGGGACAGGCAGCTAGCGGATAGTGAGGAGATGTTTGCTGTATGTGACAAATGTTTTGGCCTAAAAACGCATGACATCACTTAGAGCACCATTCAATTATTGATTAACTCAAATGACAGACAGCTGTGATGAATTGGATTAGTGTCCATGGATACTGATTGTGACGGGAAACTAGAACAAAGGAATATGTGACAGATGACAACAAACTGAAAGTCCATGTGCATGTAACATTATGCCCCCTCCCAGAAAGGTGCGTCCTCGTGCCGTAGCGCGAGGGGAAGATGAAGATGGGATGCAGATGATGATGTAGAAGGTGGTTCAGGAGGCGGACAGCTCACCAGGAGGAGGCAGAATAAGGGAGTCCAAGGTGGTGCAGGAGGTGGTGAAGTATGGTGGATGGCTTTAAACAGGGGCTGCAGGATGTTGAGGCAGACCACAGCCAGGATGGTGCCCCACGGCAGCGTTGATGGAGGAGCCATGGAAGGTAGTTGTTGACCGTCATGGGGAGGACCGCAGTCAACGACGGCGAAGATGGAGCCCACCACGTAGTCGACGTGCTGAGGTGGTGGAGAGATGGTGATGATCCAAGCGGCCGCGACGGAGCCGCAGTGACGACCTTTGGTGATCGAGGAGGGGTTCCGGAGGTCTGAAGACACATTGGAGTGACCGAGGGCGGAGACAGAGCCTGAGGTAGGGCGGAGCAAGCCATAGTGGAAGGGGTGGAGGACCAGAGAGCAGCGGATGGTCCATAGGTCCGCAGCGGAGGTGCAGCGATGTCTGACCCAGGTGGAGCTGATGTTCCGAGGGAGTCCGGTGTGGTCATAAGGCTGATGGTCACCTCCGAGGTCGAGGGTGGAAGGAGGCAGCTTGAGACCGTCCGAAGCTGGAGGCGGAGCTTGGGGCTCCTCGTGCCCAGGAGGAGACAGATCCCGGCAGGCCTGAGATGGTACCATGCTACTGAGAGGAGATGGTGTTGAGGGACTAAAGGGAGACGTAGATGACTGGATGGCACTGATGGTTGTGGGCTGAGAAAGTGTACTCATGGGCTGCTGGAACGGGTTCAGCGGAGGCTGGAGTTCCATGCAAAAATCCAAAGACAGTAGTGAGTCACAGGAGGGTTGGTGTTTAAGTGGGAGAGGTGCACTGGACGGGACCAGCACTACAGGGGACAGTACAGGAGCGAGAAAATTCCTCTCCACACTTTATATCCAGCAGTGTATCCATACCAAACTCACTCTCAGTAGCGGGGGGGTGGGCGGGGCTCTCTTCCAGCCCCTCGAGGTCCACCAACACTCCCTCGGCGATGGTAGATTCGGCCGGCTCACACACCTGGTCAGGTTCACGCTACTTGGGCTCCGTGGCGATGTGACCCCCGATCGCTCCGGTGTGTGTGGGCGGCTCAATCGCAGCGGTTTCCGTCGTTCTACCTGCGGTGGGCTCAGGTCGAAAATCCTCGCCGTCTGGGTGGTTCTGGCTGGGCACTGGCTGGGGAGTGGGGTTGGCGGCAACTCCAACGGTGAATGCTGATCCACAGGACGCCAGCACCCACTCCACATATGACATGAAGCTCCCTCGAGCACCCTCCCCGGACAGCTGTGCTCGTGTGGTGTTGTTAAGTCTAGCGTACAGGAACGAGCACAGACAGTAGTCCGGGAAGGTGGTCTGATGTGCGAGACCCAAATATTCTGCTAAATGTTCCTCAAGGGAGCTTTCTCCCTGCTTAACACTCTGAGGTCTGACGGTATCGCCGGCGATACCACCATGTTTTTTTTCTTATCAGTGTGAAAGAGACTCAAAATACTCTGTCAATGTAGCACATACAATTAAGAGTTATACACCATTTTAATCTGTGGAATATCTTTTTTCATTTGTGTACACTCAGAGTAAAAACAAAATGTTGTGCTTTTTGTAAAATAAAGAAAACTAACTTAATGCGTGATCTCTCGTCTCCCTCTGAATGAAGTCCAATCTGATAGTTCTCAGAAAATGAACTGTAACTTAGAGAATACTAATGACAAAAAAATTTGACTTATGTCTAAAAAAACGTTAAGATGTCAGGTTTTAAATTATGTAAGTCAAATCGAAAACAAACCTTCTGTGTTTATGTAATCTGTATGAAAAGAGAGCCATGTCAGAAATTCGTGATTCAGCTCATTATCCGCTAATGCGGCCACGCCCACGGAGCCAGCGCTATTCAGACGCTAATTCAGTCAATACATGCATTCATCGTCTCAATCGTGTATTTATTGTCTTGAAAAGTGTTTATCAGGATGTAAAAGTCATGGTTAGCGATCTCTAGAAGACATGCAGTTAGTTCCTGTTTTCTTTTCTTCTTTAGATGAATTTTAGATGAGTTTTTGTTTCTTTAGCGCCCTCCGGCTGCAGTATGAATTGGAAACTCCATTCATGAAATAGCCTCTTCTTCTTTTAGATGAATTTGTGGACTAAAAATGCACAGAGAGCGCCCTCCGACTTCAAGGATGAAGTAAAAACACCAGCGCTCATAGTAATGACAGTGAATATTAAATAAATATAACTCCTCTGTATAGAAAATTGACATAAGCATATGAGAATCCAATATTTCTCCAAATGTGCATGCTTTTAAACTAAAAGCCTATATTCAGACTCTTTGCATCACAGAAATACATTATATTTTAAAGTATAATATAAAACCATTACTTTATATTGTAATAATATTTTTCTGTATGTTTCATATATCATGATGAGCTTGAGACATCACAGAAGGTTAATGGTTAATGCCTCATTAATATGCAATAATTTCAGCTCATTAATCTACCAATTCTTTTGTCTTCTCAGGTGAGAATGGCCCATTATTCATGATGATTCACGCCTCCTCGCATAATGTGTTTCTTGGCAAAAAGTGTCTTACAAAAACTAAATCAATATATTGTTTTATATGAAGGAGTAGGCAGCATAATTTTTACATAATTTTGAAGCAAAAACTCTAGTCTACAACCTCCAATAACCAGAAGTCTTCTGTGAACACAGATTTACTATACTTTTTTTGGCCTTATTTCAGTGACTTAAGTTTTTTGTTTTTTCAATAACCACACATAAATGTTATTCCTTCAAAAACACAAACATGTACATACATGTTCCTCACATATTATTGTAGCCTAGTTTGTGCTGAATGCAGTGTGATGACATTTTTTCCATTAATATGTTTATGAACAACTGAAAAAAGCACAAATGTCAGGGCATGTCAAAACTTCTCCAGGCCCCAAATCAGCCTCAGACTCCAGAGGGTTAAGGCACATGAGTGAAACACCTGGGTAGATGAATTTTACTGATGGGTCCATGGTGCAAGCATGAGTGAAAAACGGAAACAAAAACACTGAACACGAAAACACAAAAAGAAATTCCTAAATACAAACACGTCGCTTACTGTTCTGGTCGGGTGTTCGGTTACAATACCACTGGTGTATAAAGCACACAATGAGGAGGTAAGATCAAAACAAGTCTTTTACTAGATAATCCAACTGGAGAGTACAGAAACAGGACAGGAACATATGCCAAAGTATACACAAACAACACCCAACAACCAACTGAACAGAAACAGGAACTTAAATAGACGACAGACTGATTAACTCAAATGACAAACAGCTGTGATGAATTGGATTAGTGTCTATGGATACTGATTGTGGCGGGAAACTAGAACAAAGGAACATGTGACCGATGACAACAAACAAACTGAAAGTCCATGTAGCATGTAACATATATATATATATATATATAGACTGTATGTACGCACTATATTTACATTCATTTCGTAGACAGACAATTTTATCCAAAATGTATATGTATTTGAGTTCTTAAAATCTACACTGTCTTCAATATTCATATTTTCATTCAGTATACTTGGAGTTATGATTTTCATGCAGCTGGCATGTCAGTGGCTCTGTGTTTTATTTTTAATGGAAGTGGAATGTCTTTTTTGCCTGACGGCTCTCAGGAAACAATGCTCTGATAGACACCGTAGCTCAGGGCAGCGTGTGCTCTGATGGATTCCCTCATGTTACTTTGACTTAGACTCAAAGATATATTGAGGACTGTAGTTACACCAGGCCATGCTGTTAAAATAACCTCAATGTCACTGGTATACTGGGATGAATATGAAATAACATGAGCATTATAAAACAGACAGTTCTCCTCTAAAATCTGATTGGATGAGCATATTAAAGTGCAGAAGCTGTATATTAATGGCAAGTTGATATATTGATTGATTTGATTGACCATAAAACTAACTTTAGCTATTTGCTGAGCAATAGTATATATATTTTTAATTACCATTATCATTGCATTACACCGTGCCCTAACCAGATTCGATGCGATGAGATTGCGACGAGATTCCAGCGACAAACAATTTCTGTTCACACCAGACGCGATGCGACTATAAGACGCTATAAAGTCAATGATCACAGCTGTAGTCGCAACGAAATAGAAAAGTACATATTAAAATTCATGAATATCACACCATTTTAACATTATTAAAAATACTTACTGAGTTACTGAAACAATATTTGTCATAGAATACACTTGTCTGTTCACAATGAGTTGACAATTTGAACATTCTTGTGGCATTGTTGCTTTCAGTACAGCTATAAAAGACACAGAAAATGATATTCAAAGTCACATTACATGAATTTAACATTAAATAAAGCACATAAACATTACCTGAGAGTATCGTTGCTATACTTTGTGTTGTTGTTCCAATCGCGACGTCGCAGAAAATAATCGTTTCTAAAATAGTATCGCCATCACGGCTGGTTAGGACAAAAACACTGATTAACATGATACCTTTTATTGCGTGTCGTTGCGTTGCATCACGTCTGGTTAGGCCACGATGTTAGTATATGAAAAAAAAAGACCTTATTTATGCTAATGCACTAATTTAAATGGTGGAGCCTTTTTTGTGATTATTATTTTTATTATTATGAGTAATTTATATTTTTTTTCTTTTTTTTATCATATTTGTTCTGCTTCGCAGTTTAATAAAATCTTTGCATCATGCCCAATAATACCCTTTCACCATGGTGAAATCACTGTAACATTGCTTTACTTTTACACTGTGGTTACTGAATAAAGTTTGGAAACTGAAAATGTCTTTAAAAAAGGGAAGAGTAAAATCATTGAACCACTACTAAAAGCAGGACGGTATTTCTTTCTGAGGTCTGTAGACAGGAGCTTTCAAAGGGATGAAGCTCTGGAAATCTCTGCCAGCTCCAATCCCAATCCAAACCAGACAAGTGCTGCTCATTTCCTCAAACAAAACTACTTTGTCCTGAAGTGCCTCTCATTGCATATATGAACGTCAATGCTTTAGGGATGAAAGTCACATTCAAATGGAGTGAATCTCTGAAATGAACATGCGGTGTGTGGAGCGCGTTCCCGCGCTCTGGTTTAACCCTTACATACTGTCAAGAGTTATAAGTCAATAGTTTTACCATGCTGTCTGATTTGATTATGTCATTCGCAGTGCTTCATTTGATTGCAGTTCATTCCATCATAAAAGAATGAAAGTAATCAGTCATTTGTGTTGTTTTTCTTCAGGGTTTCAACATTTTTTCCCCCTCAAATCATCTCAGAGCTGATTGGTTTGGTTCATGGCTTTTTTGTCTTTACCTTTTGAGAAAAACACCTCCAGAAACAAGGCAGCTGAAAAAGTTGGTCATCTAACACACATATAACAGGGCATGTTGTGATAAAAGCATAAAGCCTGCTGTGTCATATTTGAGATGCAAATTTCAAAGCTCTTCTGTCGTCTGATTGATAGTTTATACTTTTTTAGAAAGTAAAAGACATTTTAGTACAAATGTACAAATGTCCACCCTCAGGTCGTGGTTAATGTGCCTTTTTGCTTTGAAGTTTTTACTGATTTTTAATGAGTAAACGTAAGAAGAACTTTAAATATTGTCAGTAATATTTCAAGATGAAGGTTTACCTGATTATCCATACATCATTTTTAGACAAATCATTCAAATGTGAGTATCATATGAGGTACAAAGGTTTTGATGAACATTTATTTGTTCATCTCTCAGTCATCATTGTATTGCATTGCATATGTTTTGCCCAACACAATAAAAACAGCAGATTTTTGCTCATTTTTAAACAATCATGAAACTAAAACCATTACTTTTTAAACTACTGTGTTGGCCAACAGTAATTATGTGTAATTTTTTTGCATTAAGTTGCATATAAAATGGCAAGAAGAAAGATTGTTGACTTAAAAAAATGTGCTGATGTAACTTCCTGTCTTTTGTGTCCCAGATTCACTGCTATTATCATGGTGAGGTGGAGGGACACCTGGGGTCAGAGGTCAGCCTCAGCACCTGCACAGGACTCAGGTGAGTTAGTGGTCACACCTTCCCTATATGGGACAATTTGTACATTAAGTTGACCTCACAATCTTCCCATGATGCACTGAGCTCAAGATCAAGAACAGCCTAAGGAAAGGGCATTTTAATAACGACATGTGAAGTTCGGCATCCTCCGGAGACACTTTACGGTTCCTGTTTTAATTATGAAAAAGCACTCTAGTGGACGCTTAGGTTTGCCTTCATTACCCGAGAAGGGACATTCAGATGTGTGAGTGTGATGTTGCATGGGAACATTGTTAGTCAAGTTACATTTATTTCTGTAGCACTTTACACAATACAGAAGAACATAACAGTATTAATGTTACCAAATTTTTTATTATGAAACAAATACAATTTTAGCTGTAAAGCAGCTCTAAAAAGACAATAGTGTCATTATTTAGATCAAATTTGTTCAATGCTGATTCAATTTAGTTTAATAACTATGGAAGCTTGTTTCTGCCAAGTAATAAAATTATTTAAAAAAAAATAATTGCAAGTTTTTATCTCACAATTCTGCCTTTTTTCTCACAATTGTGAGTTTATATTTTGAAATTCTGCCTTTTTTTCTCACAATTGCGAGTTTATATCTCACAATTCTGCCTTTTTTCCTTGCAATTGCAAGTTTGTATCTTGCAATTCTTACTTTTTTTTCACACAATTGTGAGTTTATATTTTGCAATTCTATCTTTTTTCCCTCACAACTGCAAGTTTATATCTTGCAATTCTGCCTTTATAACTCACAATTTCAACTTTAGAACTCGCAATTGCGACTTTATATCATACATTAAAAAAACAGAATAACAAGATGATTTTTTTTTAAAAAAAGTCAGAATTGTGAGATTTAAAAAGTCATAATTTCCCTTTTTTATTTGTGATTCAGTGGCAGAAACAAGCTTGCATAAATAACAGTGTCATGTCAAGTCACCTTTATTTCTATAGTGCTTTGTACATTACAGATGTTTCAAAGCAGCTTTACAGTGATCATGAAACTAACAGGAAATGTGAGAATAACGATCAATGATCTTCCTAAACAATCAGTGAACATCATCAAATATAAAACAAATTCAAATTCTGCTGTAAAGCATTTTTTCAGTTCAGTGTCAATTCATTTCACTTCAATAACTGTGTAAAGTTCAGCAATTATGAATAGTGACGTTACAATAGTGACGTTATTTAGTTCGTCAGTTCAGTGCTGATTCAGTTTCGTTCAATAACTGTGTCGATGTTGCAGAGTACATCAATTATGAAACTAATCTGATTCAGCTATAAAGGAGGAAAGTGGTAAGTCCTATAATAGTTTCTGTCAGAGCATCACCATAATAACTTTATATTTAGCTGATCATGTGCCACAAGAGATGCATAAAGCTGATTTTCACACTTCAACCTAGGGAGAATGAGAGCAGCCTGGACATGCAGGATTTATGACGGTGATAAAGCATCATATCTCCGTCCCCAGAGTCACACCGCTTATTGTTCAGCTCTTTATTTCACCTTGACTCGCTCTTTGTGCCGCAGTAACCTGTCTCTCTCCGCCTGGCAGACAGACACATGCACAGGTCTCCTCCGACAGAAACGGTGTCGCTCGGCACTGGGGCCAAAACAAATTGCTGCTGATTTTTTTGGCAGTGTCCGGCTGAGTGGGGTTTCCACAGGGATCTCATGCAGTGGAGAATGTAGTTTTAAAACTCTTGGAAAAGCCCAAAGCACTGGCCGTTTCCCAGCAGAGGAGAATATCACCTAAATTCAGCGTACGGCTCGAAAGTGTGAGAAAGGTTTGCGGACGTGGATCCAAAAACCACAGAGCGGTAATATTAGAGCTTGGGGTTAGATTTATTTAGCCAAATATTGTACAAAATTGATCGTCTGCTGACCAACAGTGGCTTGGATGCTGAGCTAAGCCGCTTTCCAAAATGTCACTCTGTCTTATTTTGTGGGAAAACGAGAAACCACTTCCTCTCATACAAGAGTTTTTCTCACATTTATTCCCAATTTTGTGTTAATATTGTAAAAGCTTCTTCCGTCTTGCTCCTTTTGTCTGTCTTTCTGTATGTACTTCTGAATAATCATAAAATATTAGTGCATGTCAGCATTTGAAAGCACATTTTTGGTAAAACTAGGGAAAAGTGCTTTTCAAATAAATGCAATTATTCTGCATGGTCTCTGAATTAATATGAGGTCATTAAAACTGCAAGCACAGTAAATATAATAGAATTTGATAGAAGTAGTTCCACATGAATGTCACCAATTTAATTCATAGCAGGAGGTAAAACTGTCCTGCTTTCTAACTTGAAAGCTTGAACATATTGTGTTTACTTCATCTCTTTACTTCAAGATTTAGTGAGATTTTATAAATTGTGACAAAATATTATTTTGGGGGCAAAATGTAGATAGTCTAGACAATAAATCAGACCCCAAATAGATAAATTCAGTATATTCAGTATTATTTATCTCTATTTTGACATATATTTCTATATTTCACTGTTTATGGTGAGACAGGACCATTTTACTTAAAAAATTGACAAAAAAAATATGAATGTATTATTTTGTTTGTAGATAAAATTGACAGTCAAACAAAATGATGAAAATATAAGACATTATATATGACATGAAAGTTACATGTCAAGTTGCTCATAATCCAAGTAAACTAATTTTATTGCTCTTTTTGGTTATTTCTTGTTATGAACAAATTCAGCTTCAGTCAGTGTTGATTGTCTCGTTCTACAGGGGACTGATTTCACTTGAACATGAAGTATATGTACTGGAGCCCATGCAGGAGGGAAACACACATCGTCTTTACAGAGGAGAACATCTTAAATTCACCCAGGGAACCTGTGGACACGGTCACAATATTTCATACCCCACAGAGATGGCAAACACTACAGGAGACGTCTTCAGCTCTCACATCAGAAGGGTGAGTTAAACAAAACCACAAACCTGCAAACATTACAGCTTTCAGATTTTTTTTATATGCAGAAACGTATGCAACGTGTTTATCTTCTCTAATGTGACATACTTTTTAATATTACTGAATATTTAGATGTAAACAATGTAGGGTTGTTGTGTTTTTATCCATCATGAATAAAAGAGGGACCATTTGTAGACACCAGAATATTATAAACATGTAGGAGGAGGGGCTTTTTTGACTTTTTTGTGACTAGCTAAACCTTGGTAACTGGAAGTAACTTTAGGACAAAACAAATACTTCATGTCTCAATGTTACTGACCTCTTTAAAGTCATGACATAAACATTGAACCACAATTAAGCCATTTTAATAAACTCACATTCACGATAAATCCAAATAATTATTTCTTGTTTCACTTTGAAATGCGTCACATTACAGAAATAAATATATAAAGTATGATAAAGTTTACTGCACACTTAATGACTTCTTATCTTTATATTTTTACATTTTATGTGACTTATTTTTTAAAATATGTCACATTAATAAAATGTGCTGGTTTCTTTATTATTATTATTATTATTATTATTTATTCATTTATTTATTTCTTTTTTATTATTATTTTATTTATTTATTTATTTTTATTATTTTTTAGGGTTGGTTTCTCAAACAGCCCAACACAGTAACATTGACTAGGTTTGGGGCGGGACTGTTTGCCTGACCAATGACAGGCCAAAGAATGAGTAATTAAAGAGTTATGAAAATAAAAAAATATGAGAATATTTGCAAGACTTTCCCTCAGGTGTTTTTTTTTTTATAGTCACACTAGACTTGCACTATCCAGCCCATATTTTATTTTTTATTTTTATTGTTTTTAAAGGATTTTTATTGTATTTTATTTATTTTATACAACATTTTTATTGCATTGTATTTTATTTTATTGTATTTTATTTGAAATATGTCACATTGTGGAAATAAAATGGATTCCTTTTAAAGTTGGTTTCTCAAACAGCCCAACACAGTAACATTGACTTAGTCCCGTCCCAAACTTACTTACTTGTTTGCCTGACCAATGACAGACAGGTGTAGTGTTCAGTAAACCTGTTCTGTTTGGTGAAGCTACAAGGTCACCGATCAGTCTTTTTTTTGGTCACTTTGAGGATACCGTGAGGACACATCCAGTCTCGCCGCGGGCACTGAAGTGTTTTCGTATGGCAGGAATGATGGTTGTGTCAGAATGTTGTCATTGAGTAAAGGCTGACAGATCTTCTCTATACAAACTTGACTTTTTACACACCAGAGATTCATTTTTGCAATTTACAATTCAGAAACAGGCTTTATTCTCCCTTGAAAAAGATTTAACCTGATGTTGCTTGAATTAAACCCCTGCGATTCTTCAGCTCAGCAGATGTCATGGCGCAGAGATATCTTCTCTGTGTGGAAGTCGAGTGTTTTCATTTAATTAGACGCTTATCAGCTTTTCTCTTTAAAACCGCAGCACAGGTGAAAAAGCTTGTTAGGCGTTACGACCCTAATTCTTCTCAACATGAAGCCTAACAAAGATGAGTCCAGCCTTTTATTTCAATTAAAGTCACTGAAAACAATAAGAGGCAGTTTCCATTGAGAGTGAGAGGAGTGATGCTGAATACATGATGAAGACAAGGGTCACCTTCATGATGGTCTGTCCTGACTGGATACTGTCGTATTAATACTCTTAATATATACTGTAAATATTTATTTTAAAAAGTCTAGAAGCCTAGTCAAACAATTCTGAACAGACGTTCACTTCACAGCTCACGGATTTACTGGTTTTCATGAATCACAACACACTCCTTTTTACACTTCAATGCTGGAATGAAAATTAGCGGTTATATTTGAGTTATGATGACTTTACCAGATGAAAATTATACAACCACTAGTATATATAGCATTTATTTGCAGAATTAATTGGGGCTTGTAATATTTAATAGATCTTTGTAAAGCAAGCAGCTGCCACATACATGTATTGTGAGAACCATTGTTGAAAACCAAACAATGACCAATTAAAGAGTTATATAAACATGAGAATTAAAAACTGAGAATTACTTGAAAGACCTTTCCCCTGAGCTTTAGCACTCAAACTTTTAAGACACTTACTGCACACTTGATGAATTATATTGAAAATTTATTTTTATAACAGTCTATAATTTTACTAATTTTACTTGATTTTACTTGATTTTATTTTCTAAAAGATTTTATAAAATATTTTATTGTTTTTATATGTTAGTTTTTTCTAAAATATTTTTAATGTATTATTTCATTTCCTATATACTGTATAAGTTATATATAATTATTCTATATTATATAATGTATTACATATGGAAACAAAAATAGTGTGTGTGTGTGTGTGTGTGTGTGTGTGTGTGTGTGTGTGTGTGTGTGTGTGTGTGTGTGTGTGT